>NC_064627.1:764730837-765033867 GCF_023864275.1 Schistocerca cancellata
ATTACATCACAAGGTTCTCTAAACAGGACATCCCCTTCAAAAAACTTGAAAAAATCAGGACGTAAAACCACTTTTTGGAGCATTCTGGGTGCCACAAGCCATACATTTCAGTGGCACTTAAAACTCCTAAAGCGTGCTAATTTAAGCACTGATTAAAACGTGTTGTACTGTTGCGATGTATAAAATAGCTGTATAATATTAACATTTATCGACAGTGTGTGTATGACTATCATGTATTATGCCCTAAACAGCTGTGGAATCTATTTCAAACTATAGTTTTTGAAACTGATTTCTGTCTGATTTTTATTCAAAATGCAAATAAACATCCTATTACATAACGATTCTACTTTATTTATTTTCAAGCATCAAAAATAGATTAAAAAACGAAAGATTATGAAAGCTAGGAATAAAATGTAAGTTAAAATTTCAGAAACGATAGTTAAATACCGTGACAAGATCTTCAAGTAAAATAATCTCACGAAGTTCAGCCTATAGCAATTCAAATACATTTCTCCTGTTCTCAAAATTGAAGATAGATATTATAGCTACATTTCTCAAGTCTGTTTGATTCAACGGCGGCTTTTGCACACTGCCACATGACTGAGCCACTATTGTATCATTGTTGAACGCTGATAGTTCTTGAGTCGGTGTAGAGGACCACGCCTGCGTTCTCCTTCGCAACTTGAACAGACGAAGACCTCTACATTTTCAAATACAGTATTAATTTGGTTATTAAAACGATTTTAAGATAGTGAGAACAATTCACCAGAAAATACGAAGTATTTCGTAGCTCAAAGTACATAACAATGTTTTATAACATGGAGAACGCTGGAAATCTATTACTTTAAACAAAACAAAAAATAAAAAATAAAAATACAACGTAGAAAACTTCGATACACATTTTTCTTTTGCTGATTAAGCGGGCAAAGTCGTGACCATCAAATTGCTACTTCAATATAAATTCTTTTAGAAGGAAGAATGAAGAAAGAATAATATGTATAGAGCATAACAGCCCATATGTTGCATTGACATCAGTTTCACAAAAAGTCGGTTGCTAAATTCCTATAAAGTAGGTGTTCAACTAAGTAGCGGTGGTGACATTGAGTGAATTGGAGTAAATTTTGTAGTCAAAATTTACTTATCATTACTTTGCCTTTTTAACAAAAGGAGTATTTTTGAATTGCCTTGAACTCTCTTCATAGCCATTTCTCTTGACATCTGCACTCACAATTTCTTTATTAATGTTTCAACACCAGACTGTAAGTGATTGTCCCATGGTGTTAGATTGTTCGCCGTTTTCCTCGTGAACTCCCCTTCTAGAAACCTATAGCAAAACCAAATAGATTCGTTCTTATCCACCCAGTTCTTCAATACTCGTATTAGTACCAACACAATTCATTAAAACTTGGATAATGTCTTTTTCGCGAATAATATAAGTGGTTTTGATTTACTTACGTGTTCGTAAATTCTGTAAACAAATATTTCTTACTGCATAGGAGCTTTTAGTATGTGTAATTAGTGAAGCTTGGTTATATCCGTTCAACACTGTCTTTCTTGCCAACTAAAACTCAAAAAATTGAAATTGGTTTTTAGGAACTATTTGGGGTGACAAGTCCCCCCCCCCCCCCCCCCCACCCCAGGCCCTGCTAGCCTGACAGTGACGTCCATGACTGACATCGCAAATCGCCTACCATACCCATGGTACTCTCTCCTCTATTTCGCCATAACACAAAACGTGCTGCCTTTCTTTGAACTTTTTAGATGTCTCAAATCAGACCCATCAGATGCAGACCCAATACTGCACAGCAGTACTCCAGAAGAGAGTGGACAAAAGTGATGTAATCAGTCTCTTTAGTCGTATTTAAGAAAGGTAGTAGGAGTAATCCACTAAATTACAGGCCCATATCGTTAACGTCGAGATGCAGCAGGATTGTAGAACATATATTGTGTTCGAACATCATGAATCACCTCGAAGAAAACGGTCTCTTGACACACAGTCAACGTGGGTTTAGAAAACATCGTTCCTATGAAACACAACTCTCTCTTTATTCACATGAAGAGTTGGAAGCTATCGACAAGAGATTTCAGATCGAATCCGTATTTCTGGATTTCCGGAAGGCTTTTGACACTGTACCACACAAGCGGCTCGTAGTGAAATTGCGTGCTTATGTGATATCGTCTCAGTTATGTGACTAGATTTGTGACTTCCTGTCAGAGAGGTCACAGCTCGTAGTAACTGATGGAAAGTCATCGAGTAAAACAGAAGTGATTTCTGGCGTTCCCCAAGGTAGTGCTATAGATTCAAATGGCTCTGAGCACTATGGGACTTAAATATGAGGTTCTCAGTCTCCCAGAACTTAGAACTACTTAAACCTAACTAATCAAAGTTCATTACATACATCCATGCCCGAGGCAGGATTCGAGCTCGCTCGGTACCAGACTGAAGCGCCTAGAACCGCTCGGCCACACCGCCTGGCTAGTGTTATAGGCCCTTTGCTGTTCCTTATCTATATAAACGATTTTGGAGACAATCTGGGCAGCCGTCTTCGGTTGTTTGCAGATGTCGCTGTCCTTTATCGACTAATAAAGTCTTCAGAAGATCAAAACAAACTGCAAAACGATTTAGAAAAGATATCTGAATGGTGAGAAAAGCGGCAGTTGATCCAAAATAACAAAAATTGTGAGGTCAGCCACATGAGTGCTAAAAGGAACTCGTTAAACTTTGGTTACACAACAAATCAGTCTAACCTAAAAGCCGTAAATTCAACTAAATACCCAGGTACTACAATTACGAATAACTTAAATTTGAAGGAACACACAGAAAATGTTGTGCGGAAGGCAAACGAAAGACTGCGTTTTATTTTCAGGACACTTAGAAAATGCAACAGACCTACTAAGGAGACTCCTTACACTACGCTTGTCCGCCCCCTTTTAGATTACTGCTGCGCGGTGTGGAATCCTCACCAGATAGGAGTGACGGAGTAAATCGAAAATGTTCAAAGAGAGGCAGCGCGTTTTGTATTATCGCGAAACATGGGAGAGAGTGTCACAGAGGTGATACAGGATTTGAGCTGGAAATCATTAAAAGAAAGGCGTTTTCCGTTGCGACGGAATCTTCTCACGAAATTCCAATCACCAACTTTCTCCTCCGAATACGAAAATATTTTGTTGACACCAATATACATAGGGCGGAACGATCACCACAATAAAATAAGGGAAATCAGAACTCGTACGGAAAGATATAGGTGTTCATTCTTTCCTCGTGCTATATGAGACTGGAATAGTAGAGAATTGTGAAGGTGGTTCGATGAACCCTCTGCCCGGCACTTGAATGTGATTTGCAGAGTATCATTGTAGATTTGGATGTAGATGTAGACCTGTTGCACTTTCTAAGCATTCCACCAATAGATCAGTCTTTGGTCCGGTTTCCCAACAATATTATCTATGTGATCGTTCCACTTTAAATTATTCATAATTGTATTCCTTAAGTATTTACAGCCTTTAGATTTGTGTGATTTATAGTGTAACCGAAATTTGTTGGATTTCTTTTAGTATTGATGTGAATGACTTCATACTTTTAATTATTCAGATTGACTTTCCACTTCTCAGCACTATACAGATACCTTGTCTAAACATTTTGCAATTGTTTTGATCATATGATGTCTTCAAAAGACGGCATAATCTGCAGTCTCGGAGGACTGCTAAGATTGTCTCCTAAACCGTTTATGTACTTCAGGAACAGCAGAGGGCTTATACCACGTTCTTGGGAAACGCCAAATATACTTCGGTTTTACTCGGTGACTTACCCTCAATTACTACGAACTGTGACCTTTCTGAAAGGAACTAACGAATCTAATCGCACGACTTAGGGTATACTCCATAGTTTCTCAACAACGGTGTCAAAAGCCTTCTGTGAGTCTGAAAACACAATACTGGCCATTAAAATTGCTACACCATGAAGATGACGAGCTACAGACGCGAAATTTGAAACACGGGAAGAAGATGCTGTGATATGCAAATGATTAGCTTTTCAGAGCATTCACACAAGGTTTGCGCCGGTGGCGACACCTACAACGTGCTGACATGAGGAAAGTTTCGAACCGATTCTCATACACAAACGGCAGTTGACTGGCGTTGCCTGGTGAAACGTTGTTGTGATGCCTCGTGTAACGAGGAGAAATGCGTAACATCACGTTTCCGACTATGATAAAGGAGGGATTGTAGCCTATCGCGAATGCGGTTAATCGTATCGCACATTGCTGCTCGCGTTGGTCGAGATCCAATGACTGTTAGCAGAATATGGAAACGGGGGATTCAGGAGGGTAATACGGAACGCCGTGCTGGATCCCAACAGCCTCGTATCACTTGCATTCGAGATGACAGGCATGTTATCCGCATGGCTGTAACGGATCTTGCAGCCACGCCTCGATCCCTGAGTCAACAGATGGGGACGTTTGCAAGACAACAACCATCTGCACGAACAGTTCGACGACGTTTGCAGCAGCATGGACTATCAGCTCGGAGACCATGGCTGCGGTTACCCTTGACGCTGCACCACAGACAGGAGCGCCTGCGATGGTGTACTCAACGACGAACCTGGGTGCACGAATGGAAAAACTTTTTTTCGGCAGAATCCAGGTTCTGTTTACAGCATCATGATGTTCGCATCCGTGTCTAGCGACATCGCGGTGAACACACATTGGAAGCGTTTATTCCTTATCGGCATACTGGCGTATGACCCGGCGTGATGGTGTGGGGTGCCATTGGTTACACGTCTCGGTCACCTCTTGTTCGCCCTGACGGCACTTCGAACAGTGGACGTTACATTTCAGATGTGTTACGACCCGTGGCTTTAGGCTTCATTCGATCTCTGCGAAACCCTACATTTCAGCAGGATAATGCATGACCGCATGTTGCAGGTCCTGTACGGGCCTTTCTGGATACAGAAAATGTTCGACTGCTGCCCTGGCCAGCACATTCTCCAGATCACTCAACAATTGAAAACCCGTGGTCAATGGTGGCCGAGCAACTGGTTCGTCACAATACGCCAGTCACTACTCTTGATGAAGTGTGGTAGTTCATCAAGAGTAGTGACTGGCGCCGGCCGAAGTGGCCGAGTCGTTCTAAGCGCTACAGTCAGGAACTGCGGACCGCTACGGTCGCAGGTTCGAATCTTGCTTCGGGCATGGATGTGTGTATGTCCTTAGGTTAGTTAGGTTTAAGTAGTTCTAAGTTCTAGGGGACTGATGACCTCAGCAGGTAAGTCCCATAGTGCTCAGAGCCATTTGAACCATTTTTAGTGACTGGCGTATTGTGACGAGCCACTTGTTCGGCCATCATTGACCAGACGTTTTCAATTTGTGAGAGATCTGGAGAATGTGCTGCACAGGGTAGCAGTCGAACATTTTCTGTATCCAGAAAGGCCCGTACAGGACGTGCAACACGCGGTCGCGCATTATCCTGCTGAAATGTAGGGTTTCGAAGGGATCGAATGAAGGGTAGAGATACGGATAGTAACACATCAGAAATGTAACTTCCACCGTTCAAAGTGACGTCAATGCGAACAAGAGGTGGCCGAGACATGTAACCAATGGCACTCCATACCATCACGCCAGGTGATACGCCAGTATTGCGATGACGAATACACGCTTCCAATGTGCGTTCACCGCGATGTCGCCAAACACGGATGCGACCATCATGATGCTGTAAACAGAACCTGGATTCATCCGAGAAATGACGTTTTGCCATTCGCGCACCCAGTTTCGTCGTTGAGTACACCAACGCAGGCGCTCCTGTCTGTGATGCAGCGTCAAGGGTAACCGCAGCAATTGTCTTCGAGCTGATAGTCCATGTTGCTGCAAACGTCGTTGAACTGTTCGTGCAGATCGTTGTCGTCTTGCAATCGTCCCTATCTGTTGAGTCAGTGATCGAGACGTGGCTGCACGATCCGATACAGCAATGCGAATAAGATGCCTGTCATCTCGACTCCTAGTGATACGAGGCCGTTGGGATCCAGCACGGTGCTCTGTATTACCCTCCTGAACCCACTGATTCCATATTCTGCTAACAGTCATTGGATCTCGACCAATGCGAGCAGCAATGTCGCGATACAATGAACCGCAATCGCGATAGGCTACAATCCGTCCTTTATCAAAGTTGGAAACGTGATGATACGCATTTCTCCTCCTTACACGAGGCATCACAACAACGTTTTATGAAGCAACGCCGGTTAACTGCTGTTTGTGTATGAGAAATCGCTTGGAAACTTTCCTCATTTCAGCACGTTGTAGGTGTCACCACCGGCGCCAGTCTTGTGTGAATGCTTTGAAAAGCTAATCATTTGCATATCACAGCATCTTCTTCCTTTCGGTGAAATTTCGCGTCTGTAGCACATCAGCGTGGTGTAGCAATTTTAATGGCCAGTAGTGTACTTCCTGTCATCGTTGGACCTCATGCAGTTGTTGTGCC
Source organism: Schistocerca cancellata (assembly GCF_023864275.1). Classification (NCBI taxonomy): domain Eukaryota; kingdom Metazoa; phylum Arthropoda; class Insecta; order Orthoptera; family Acrididae; genus Schistocerca; species Schistocerca cancellata. The sequence goes on from NC_064627.1 coordinate 764,737,306, forward strand.
AAGGGTCGTGAGTATTCAGGAGGTTAATCCTTCCCCCAGTGGGAAGGATGTCACTCAAAGGTCACTGCAATCACCAGAAGTAGCCGACGTTTTACTCTATTTCTCGTCTTATTTTATGGAAAATCTGAAAGAAAATACTAAATTACTTTCGAAGTAAGTCTTTCAGATTCTACAGTACCAAATTCCTTTCCACTTAGTGAACTGTGAAGGATCATCCATAGACTGTCTAAAATCAAAGGGAACGTCTTAATTTGCAAACAGTATCAATCACGTCAGATGGGAAACAAAATTTGGAAGGTGGAGAACACCTGAAAAGCCGTATTTGCAGAAGCATAGCTTTCCGTGAAGTTACTACACCTTTGTCAATGCGTGCTGCTGTTCTGAAAATACAAGCGAGTGGTGCGCATTGCACGAGCAAGGCCGTTAACTAACGCAATTACGATACGCAGGAACACCATCCTCGCATCTTCGTGGCGATACAGAGACCCGCGGCGAGGTACACACGTCCCTCAGCGAGTGACGAATGTGAGCCGAGAATGCGCTCGAAGGCTTGCAGAGGGCTGGGAATCACCGCCATTTTTCTCGCCCGGGGCTGGAGTATCTGCGCCTCATAAATAACGCGACCTCTGATCTCGGCAGTCGTAAATACCGCGCTGCAGGAAGCGCCAGATAAGCGAAAGAAAATAATAATTTCCGTGTATCCCACCGAGACAGGAATTCCTTCCGGACGCTCACGTTCCAGAATGCTGTGCAGCGGTCCTGGAGAGTGCTGGAGTGGAAAGGAAGCCAGCGCTGGACAAATAACGTAGGCGGGAACGCACAGCGTGCCGCATGCCCGATATTCGATAACCCGCAGCTTCTGAAGGCTCTCTCAAAGCGGTTTTTTTTCCAGAAGCGAGGCGGGCGTACAAGCGAAGTGTTTTAGGGGAACGTCATGTGAGCGACCTCAGCTCGTAAGCACTAAAAACCGATCTGTTCCTTCGTTGGAAAACATTGTGAGGTCTGCTGGTAAACAACCCCAAGCACGTAGCGTAATTACCTTTCACTGAACTCAGATTTCTCGTTTATTCCAGTTGCGGGTAAATACAGCTCTACTATTTCATATAACGACTACGGTAAAAGAAGTGTTTGCAGACTTCCCGGTGTTTTTGGATGCTTGTTATGGCACCCTTACAAATGTTATATCGATCTTGCAGTGTAATGAAAATGAAGAAAAAAAAAGACAATTGCGAGTAGGTACTGAGGGTAGGTACCAACTTAATTACCTGTAGAGATAATAACAATAATAATAGTTATATGTGACTCAGTGGCCTACTGTATGACTTGACTACAGTAAAAGAAGTGTTTGCAGACTTCCTGGTGTTTCTGGCTGCTTGTTGTGGCATGCATTAAAATTTTTATATCCATCGTGCAGTGTAATCAAAATGAAGGAAAAAAACAGACAACAGCGAGTAGAATTCGCGTTTTGAGGGTAGGTACAAACTTAATTACCTGTAGAGGTAATAACAATAATAATAACAATAATAATAATAGTTAAATATGGCTCAGTGGCCTACTGTATGACTTTCTCTTAGACAACAATTTGGCGATTAGAGTGTCCCCAATCTACTTCACTTATTCAAGCGGGAAATGGGGACCTATGGTTTAACGGGGAATCCGATCCACGTGTTGCTCCTGGCTGCTCCTTACATCGTTGAGATATGATGTCCATATTGAAAAGAAGAGTGAAGAATCCATGGTCTGACTACGATTCGAACCTGCGACATCTCAGTTTCCAGGCACTGGCTATACCACTTTTTTAAATTTTATTTTATATCATATTATTTTATTTATAATTTTCTGTCTACCTCTTCACTAGACCATTGGTCGGCAAACCGTGGCTCACGAGCCGCATGCAGGTCTTCGGCCACTCCATGGCGGCTCCTTAATGAAGCGACTCCGACTACAGCTCTTGCGAAACTTTCCGTCCACAATCAGGTTGAAAACTGATGTTTTAGAGGCACGAAAGCATAGCATTGCAGTCATTTTAAATGTATTCCTATTTTAAATTTGTTCTCAGTTTACAACCGCGTCATCTAAACGCGCTTGAAGTGTCTGTATTCAGACCGTTCCTCGAAGTTTGACGCCGATTGTTCATTACGGGTGAATGGGTAATGTTGTTGCACCACAGGCTGGGCACAGGAAGGTAGCCACGGCACACGCTAGTCAAGAGAGCCAGTTGACAGTGTGTTTAGTGGTCGGAGCCAGGCGGGTTGGAGAAAAGTGCGTGATCGACGAAAATATCTATACGGTGTTTATATTAAACCACTTGTATCCTTCAACTAGCTGCGAATCTTACAGGTATTTCTGCCATTCATTTAGTAATCCATTTAACTTTGTCAGAGGTTTTATTTTTAGAACATGACTCATATTTTAGGTGCTACATGTAGGTAAATGCTCACATTTTTTGGATGTGAATTACCCAAGGACCATGTTCTTTTTTCAACTCCTCACGATTAGTGCATAAAATTTACTTCTTATCTCTTGGCATCGACAGATCTGGGATCATTTCTTGGCTCTTTTGTACGCATTACAATTATTTAATGTTCTTAATTGAGGTAAGACTTCTGAGATGTTCCGCAAAGCTAACTTTCTTCTACAGCATTAAAATTTTTTCCAAGTGCAACGACCACTTTTTTAAAATAAAAACCTCTCATACTGTAATAAACACAAAAGATGACACACATCCCAACGTCACAGCTTTTCGTCAAATATTCGTGCTGCCGTCGTCTTCCCCTACTACAGAGCATGATGTAAAACTCTTTGGCTGCGCGTAGCAAGCTGGGTAATACATCCTGACAAGAGCATAACAAAACTATAATGACACGCTGCCTGTCGCCTGCGACTAGCTTACGGTTGCAGTGAGCCAGTTACTGCGTGGTAGTGAATTGAGTGGTCAGGAGTCCACATTTTATAATCACACGCCCTATGCCTGTAAACAAGCCGGTTCCAAAAAGGTAAAAGAGCTAAGAAGGAAAGAGAAAGAAAAAGAATATAATTTTTCTTCATTCTCGCATTTTCTATCACAGAGATATTACAAAAATTTCCGAGTTCATCTTAAATTTAACGAACGGGTGAGGCCGAATTTAATGACGGAGTCCATCCGTTAACAAACACGCCCAGCTGCTACGTAGTGCTCCATTTTTTCAGAAGCACGTGTATATTGCTCGCTGGTCTTTCGAAACAATTGCAAAGTAAGTCAAAAATTCACAGTGGCCCACCTGAATCGGCAGTTGTCGTGGAGACAAGTTTTATGCCTATACTATTAAAGAGTCGCTGTTTCGTCTGAGGACAGTATTGATTGCTGATGGTGCCTGTTGCTTGTTGATAAGTAATCATGAACAATACACTCACGTATAGTGAAAATAGATTCCTACTCTATACGAGTCGACGCGCGACAAATAAGACATTAAACCATACAAGCTATTAATGTAAGCCGGCCGCAGTGTTCGAGCGATTCTAGGCGCTACAGTCTGGAACCGCGCGACCGCTACGGTCGCAGGTTCGAATCCTACCTCGGGCACGGATGTGTGTGACGTCCTTAGGTTAGTTAGGTTTAAGTAGTACTAACTTCTAGGGGACTGATGACCTCAGAAGTTAAGTCCCATAGTGCACAGAGTCATTTGAACCATTTATTAATGAAAGTTTCCACAGGAGCGTATAGAGAAACAAAACGTTGTTCTAAGATCTAATAACTGACGTGCCTGAGTATATATCACAAATCTCTCAGCTATTTCCCGCAAAAATTTAAGAAATTGCTGCAACCTAGTGTTTCTGGCTTTGTTAAAATGGTGAACTTCATTTTAGGTGCCACCTCTGAGGCATGGCTACATAGAAGAAGCAAAGAATAACGGAAGACGAAAATCGTGAATTTAAAACTGAATAGACTGAGGAATTTGCCGTCATACAAAACTCAAAGGTCTTCCAACCTCTCTGGTTGGTCAAGAAAACCTGGCGCATAACAAAAAATCAGATTTGGAGAGGCGTTTTAGAGCCAAACATGCATCATATGGAAATAAACATCTCGCCGGTGATGCAAGAAAAAAAGCTGTTCAGAAACTTCAAATGAATAAAGAATCACTGGCCGCGATCTTCCAACAACACTACTGTTGCAAGCTTCGTTGTAAGTAAAGACACTGGTACTAGAGGAAAACTATACACAGACAGTGAATACATAAAAAGTTCTTTTGTAAGTGCAGCCGAAGAGTTATTCCGTGATTTTAAGAACAAGGAAGAGATACTTAAAAATACTAAAGAGCTTCCACTGTCTGCTAAAGCAGTGAAAGAAAGAAAAGCCATAATATCATCGAATATTACTGATCAACTTATTGAAGACCTGAAATTGGTTTCATCCTTATCTATAGCTGTTGACGAATCTTGTGACAAATGACACAGCACAAGTTTCCTTTTTTGTGCAGTTTATTTGCCGGCCACGGTGGCCGAGCGGTTCTAGGCGCTTCAGTCCGGAACCGCGCGACTGCTAATGTCGCAAGTTCGATGATGATGATGTTTGATGATGATGTTTGGTTTGTGGGGCGCTCAACAGCGCGGTTATCAGCGCCCGTACAAATTCCCAACCTTTGCTCAGTCCAATGTGGCCCCTTTCATGAATGATGATGAAATGATGACAGCACAAACACCCAGTCATCTCAAGGCAGGTGAAAATACCTGACCTCGCTGGGAATAGAACCCGGGATCCCGTGCTCTGGAAGCGAGGACGCGACCGCGAGATCACGAGCTGCGGACCGCAGGTTCGAATCTTGCCTCTGGCATGGGTGTGTGTGATGTCCTTAGGTTAGCTAGGTTTTAGAAGTTCTAAGTTCTAGGGGACTGATGACCTCAGATGTCGAGTCCCATAGTGCTCAGAGCCATTTGAACCATTTAGAAGTTTATTTTACCTACGAATCGTAAAGAAAAACTTTTTGGATTACAGCCGCTCGAAGGTCAAACACGTGGTGAGGATATTGCAAAAAATGTCACTGAAATCTTGAACAAATGCCATATTTCGCGTGATAAAATTGTTTCAGTTGCGACAAACAGGGCAAGATGTATGACTGTTGTGGGAAAGGGATTTGCTTGTCTTCACAAGGAAAAAATCTGCCATGAGGTACTTGCGCTTTGTGCAAAGACATTCCCAGAAGAATCTGGCAGCGTTATGGACTATTCATCAAGATGGTCAACACAATAATGGCCAAAGCTTTTTATCATCGGCAGTTTAAGGAATTTTTGATTGAAATAGAGAGTGAATATGCAGATCTTCTTCTTTATAATAAGGTACGTTGGCTTACAAGAGGATGTGTTCTACAATGTTTCGCTTCCTTATTACTAAAAATTAAAGTATTTCTCCTAGAAAAGGGAGCTGACTACCATGAATTAAAGCAATAGCATTGAATCCAAAAATTCTATTTTGTGGTAGACGTTACAGCTCATCTAAACGAGCTGAGTAGTACACTACAAAAGGTATGGAAACACAGTCTTTTCGATGTCTGAAGATATAACTTCTTTCGAAAATAAATTGTCTCTCTTGGTGCAAGATTTGGAGAGAGGAACGTTAATTCATTTCCCAAGTCTGCTGAAATATCGGCAAGAAAACGACTTGGTAATTGACATTTATTTTCTCAAGAGAACAGTTTTAAACATCAGAGAAGCTTTACTGCAGAGGTATCAGGAGTTCCGAAAAAGCAAAGACTCGTTACCCTTTGTTAAAAATCGACTAAATTTGCCTCCCTTTGATATTGAAATTAGCATTTTTGAAATACAGTTGTTAGAGCTAGAAAACAAGGAATTATGGAGCTCCAAATCTGAGCTGATTTGAAATAATCAGAAAGAAAAAAATGTGATCTTAGTTTACGGCACAAGTTGTCTGCTTTGAATGACTAGGCATGGTAATTTTTAACACCTGGAAAAGTATTCCAGATTCATTCCATCAGTTAAAAACCTAGCATCTGCTGTTCGATCACTTTTAGGCTCCACATATATATGTGAACAATCTTTTTCACGCACGAACTGCATAAAAAGTAAACTGAGAGATCGCCTTATTGGTGAGAACCTGGTATCCTGCCTGAAGTTAAAAACAACTACGTAGAAAGCGGACGTAGTCAAACTTCCTAAAGAAATACAAGGCCACAGTTGGCAATAAATATGCATCGTCACATATTGTTTATTGTATTTTATTTGTCAGTAAATAAGGTTATCATTTTGATTTCTATATTTATTTGTTGTTGGTACTATTGACCGACTCCTAAAAGCATAGTTCTAGAAAATAAGTGCGGCTCTAGGAAATTTTTTAATGATTATACTACTTGAATTTGGCTCTTTTACCGAATGAGTTTGTCGATCACTGCACTTGACCGCTGGGCACGATATGTGCATCGATAGTTCGTCTAATTGTTTTGTACTGTGAATGTGAGAGTATCAGAATATGTAGCAGGTCTGGCCGTACCTTTTGAATTCATTGACATAGAAGATTATATTATTTGCACCGCCAAGTTTTTGATGAGTACACGTGAAAGTATGAAAATGAACCTTCTGAATGAAGTGGCTTAGAAGCTTAAGGAATTTATACCGCCATGGGACCGTACATACTTAATGTTAACTTACGGACAGTGTTGACAAAGAAACATGCCAGCTGCTTTCGACTCAGTTCTGCCTTCTTGTTTCAATTGAGTCTAATTCGTAGTTATTTAATTACTCTTCTTTTACGTTATTAATAAGTTTCATTCACAGTTTAAATGTTCATTTATCAGTGGTTTTTCCAAGTAACTACCACTAATGAAAAACGTTTCCTGCTGCGAGCTTTTCAAGTATGCATTCATACATATATTTCGTCGCGTAAGATGAGTCTCTGTCGTTCATATTCTCACACTTTGGTGCTCATCCGTTACAGCCCGAAGGGTGCTGATGCACTTAGATAATCTATGCTGTAGAAGGCCGCGTTTGTTACATCGACTGCCCGGTGGACCTTCTTTAAGTTTAGGTAGTAGTATCTGCTGTAGCTGCTAGAAAGAATAAACTAAAAATTTTAAAAAAAGTTAACTGTAACCAACTGACAAAAATTTACTGTTTAAAAAGGTATTTTTTGTGTTACGTAGGTCTAAGCGTTGTTGCTGTTCGTTACGAGCATTTGTATTTAGTGTGCGTGCTCACTGCAGATTTTATATCCATATTTCTGTGTTTCAGACAGCTTATGTTCCTAAAAAATGTCTTTTCAGATTGTGGGTACCGTTTTACCCATGTTTTGCCCTATAAGCGGTGTGACTGATCGACAGTGGTAGTTGAATAGTAAGAATAGGTGTCAGTTGTAAATGTCGGAAGTTGTTATGGGTGGGAAGTACTTGTTTCTGCAAGTAGTGTGCAAGGAGAGCAGGAAAGCAAAACTGTGGCTGTTTGGTATGAGAGTTGTCAGGAGTCCAGCTATCATACGGTGTTCATCCAGTTTCCTTGTATTTATTGTTAACATATGACTTTGGACGATCTTTAGTTGATAAGTGTGGCACACACATCTCTTAATTGCGCCATCCTCGGCCGGCCGGTGTGGTCGTGCGGTTAAAGGCGCTTCAGTCTGGAACCGCGTGACCGCTACGGTCGCAGGTTCGAATCCTGCCTCGGGCATGGATGTGTGTGATGTCCTTAGGTTAGTTAGGTTTAAGTAGTTCTAAGTTCTAGGGGACTTATGACCTCAGATGTTGAGTCCCATTGTGCTCAGAGCCATTTTTTTGCGCCATCCTCGCCATTGAGACCACTGATGAACTGATTGTGCTTGTTCTCTGTGACAAAACGCTGTGTCCTATCGGGAGGTGTTCCACATCATTCTTTTACTTTATTTTATGATTATGCTAGTTTAGACAGACGGCAAATTCAGAACGACTTATCCCTTATATCCCATAAATTTTGTATTGTTTGCCTATGATGCTTAATATTTTCTCCGACCACATCACGTTCTTACATTTTACTTAACAGAAATATGTTGTCCTGTTGACGTTTGCATCTTTTCCTGAGGTAGAGACGTTTTCATCAAATGAAAACATGTGTGCTTCTGTTCCTCTTCCCGCTTGGTGTTCTCTTTCACCTACATGGTTTTCTTACATGTGACGAGGATATTCATTGATATGGAAGTGTGTTCTTATTTCGTTGATGACACGGAATAATATCCATTTTCCGGTTGTTTCCACTTCGATTTTATAATTTAGCGGCAAAGTTTTAGTTGCTGGTTGTAAATTTTATATGCCTATATTTCTTGGCTGCTGCGACAAATGGCACATTTTTGAGCGTATGAAACATGCAAGCATTCCATCGTTGGTCTCAGGGAGAATGGTATGGAGAAGAGGAAGGAAGATTTTCCGATATTAAGAGTATTATTGTGTCAGTTGTGGGATTTGAAATACACTCCTGGAAATTGAAATAAGAACACCGTGAATTCATTGTCCCAGGAAGGGGAAACTTTATTGACACATTCCTGGGGTCAGATACATCACATGATCACACTGACAGAACCACAGGCACATAGACACAGGCAACACAGCATGCACAATGTCGCCACTAGTACAGTGTATATCCACCTTTCGCAGCAATGCAGGCTGCTATTCTCCCATGGAGACGATCGTAGAGATGCTGGATGTAGTCCTGTGGAACGGCTTGCCATGCCATTTCCACCTAGCGCCTCAGTTGGACCAGCGTTCGTGCTGGACGTGCAGACCGCGTGAGACGACGCTTCATCCAGTCCCAAACATGCTCAATGGGGGACAGATCCGGAGATCTTGCTGGCCAGGGTAGTTGACTTACACCTTCTAGAGCACGTTGGGTGGCACGGGATACATGCGGACGTGCATTGTCCTGTTGGAACAGCAAGTTCCCTTGCCGGTCTAGGAATGGTAGAACGATGGGTTCGATGACGGTTTGGATGTACCGTGCACTATTCAGTGTCCCCTCGACGATCACCAGTGGTGTACGGCCAGTGTAGGAGATCGTTCCCCACACCATGATGCCGGGTGTTTGCCCTGTGTGCCTCGGTCGTATGCAGTCCTGATTGTGGCGCTCACCTGCACGGCGCCAAACACGCATACGACCATCATTGGCACCAAGGCAGAAGCGACTCTCATCGCTGAAGACGACACGTCTCCATTCGTCCCTCCATTCACGCCTGTCGCGACACCACTGGAGGCGGGCTGCACGATGTTGGGGCGTGAGCGGAAGACGGCCTAACGGTGTGCGGGACCGTAGCCCAGCTTCATGGAGACGGTAGCAAATGGTCCTCGCCGATACCCCAGGAGCAACAGTGTCCCTAATTTGCTGGGAAGTGGCGGTGCGGTCCCCTACGGCACTGCGTAGGATCCTACGGTCTTGGCGTGCATCCGTGCGTCGCTGCGGTCCGGTCCCAGGTCGACAGGCACGTGAACCTTCCGCCGACCACTGGCGACAACATCGATGTACTGTGGAGACATCACACCCCACGTGTTGAGCAATTCGGCGGTACGTCCACCCGGCCTCCCGCATGCCCACTATACGCCCTCGCTCAAAGTCCGTCAACTGCACATACGGTTCACGTCCACGCTGTCGCGGCATGCTACCAGTGTTAAAGACTGCGATGGAGCTCCGTATGCCACGGCAAACTGGCTGACACTGACGGCGGCGGTGCACAAATGCTGCGCAGCTAGCGCCATTCGACGGCCAACACCGCGGTTCCTGGTGTGTCCGCTGTGCCGTGCGTGTGATCATTGCTTGTACAGCCCTCTCGCAGTGTCCGGAGCAAGTATGGTGGGTCTGACACACTGGTGTCAATGTGTTCTTTTTTCCATTTCCAGGAGTGTATTATCAAAGATGCTGAGTGGTGTGTTTTCATCGTAATATTTTCAGAACTTATATGACAAATAATCCTTTCCTTTATAGGGGAATTAAAATTTTTATTTTAGTGTTGGCACTCCTAGGTAGCTAGAACGAGATCTCTTTGTGATCATATTAAACCCACCGTAATGAATATTTTCCTTGGAATATTTTTATTTTTAAAATTCTAGCTGATAAAAAAGGACAAGGAGCAAGAGAATATATGGCCGCATTTTCTTTTAATTTACAATGAACAATGAACAAAGGAACGAATAGCGCCCAGTAACAAATTTTGTTTCGTCGTACCAGAGAAAACATACCTGGATATAAATAAGGAGAGAATTAACACTACTATGCAATCACTTTTTCCGATCAACGCTCTCCCACTGTTTAATATGGAGTTGCTTCTCCAGCTGAATACCCGAGAACGTTTCAAATGCCATTTCCTTTCACGTTCCTGTTGTGAGTAACAAACAGAAATTTCTCTATGACGTCATTCTTCAACGGAAGTAGTGCAATGTGTAAGACACAAAATTCTTGATCGGGTTGAGCAGCGTTTCAAATCATTATTCGGCCACCCAGGAGGAGCTATGTCGTTATTTAGCTAAATCACTTTACTTGAAAACAACGACGAGTCTGTTCTACAATATTATTTTTATTGCTAACCGGTTTTCGGCTTACAAGGCCATCTTCACTATGGAAATTGGCAACAAATCCATAAACTTCTTAGATCTCACCATTGACATCAGTACACACACACATTATTTCAAAATTTACAGAAAAACAACAACAACAGATACAGTAATACCTTCTTGCTCACAACACCCCATAGCTCACAAACATGCAGCTTTCCACTCAATGGTACACCGTCTCATATCCATCCCCATGTCCAGAGATGATTTTAAAGCAGAGTTAGATACAATAAAATTTATTGCTTCAGCCAATAGCTACAATCCAGTTCTTATTGACCACATCTTGCACAGGAAACAAAAACGGAAAATTATACCCCTCCTCTATGCCCCACCTGCTTCCACATCCTCTGTCTGCAAGAAATGGTGTACTCTACCATTTCTAGGTCAGGTATCACAGACTATAGCCAAAGCACTGAAATCCTGCAAGTATAGGGTTTCCTGCTATGTCAGGAACACTACAGCCCAGTGTGTTTTTAATAGCAAAGATAAGATCCAGTTATTAGCCAACAGTGGGGTATACAAATCACCTGTTCTGATTGTGACAAATTTTACATTGGTCAGTCAGGCAGAGACATATCAACTAGGCTGGCTGAACATGAACGCAGCTGGAGGTTGCAGATTTCAGACTCTGCATTTGCTGAGCATGTACTGAGTGAGGGTCACAACTACCAGCCAGTGTCCCATGTACTTCACTTAGCAAACAAAGGCCATAAACTCAACCTGCTGGAAGCCCTGGAAATTAACAAACTACTTGCTCACAGTCCAAATCTCATCCTAAATGACCAGACACAACTCAACACTTCCCCTCTCCTAAACTTCATATAATCACCTTTGTTGTTCATTACTTCCCACACTCTCTCTTCCTACATATTCCCATTTTGCTGTAGTCATTAAGTTGTTTTATTTGTTGCAGTTGTCTTTGTATTCCACATATGCTGTAGTTTCAATAGTTAAGGGTTAGCTTTTAACTTGTACTTGTATTACTGTCCATGTTTAACTCCCCTTGTGGTTGTCTCATCAAATACTGTTCATATTTTACTTTGCTCATTTATTTAATGTAAACTGGTATACAGCCACTGCTTTGATTATAATGTTAATGTTAAAATGCAGTAGGTTCCCTCAAAAACCACAATTTTCCTGCATTTATTAATTTCTGTTTATCGTATTGATATGGCTTAAGTTCCTCGTGTATTCTGTATTTACATTGACAACTGTCTCTTCTTTTTTAATTGGTTGTGTATCACTCTCCATGTTTCATACCTCTTGATGCAGCCTTGCCTAGTACTAATTTTATCTTATTTCAATAGTTTTGTTTATCAATAGAAACTGTTATGTAGGCATGCTATTCTTATTTTATGCTAAAGGTTTTCCTGTCAACTCCATTGTTATTTATGTACTGTTCAGTTTTTACTATTTCATGGCAAAGATGTTACTCACTGTATGTTTCTACTTCGCTCTAGATGTGTTACTTCTCTTCCAATGTTGTCTGCTAACATTTAACTTCTTTGGTGATAATACTCAGTAAATGCCTGAAGATGGCCTTGTAAGCCGAAAACCGGTTAGCAATAAAAATAATATTGTAGAACAAAAGCAAACTGGTGCTTTTCATTTATTATTATAATGTTGTTCTACCAAGAACCGACGGAAGATTCTGTTAATATGAAAACGACGAGTCTTTTGAATAAACCTATAGCCATATCCTTTCACATAATGCTCTGGCTGAAGTAGTGTCCCATCACCAATTGCCTCCCTGTCAGTGAGACTCATGTGGAAGTACTTTAACAAGATAATAGGCGAAATACGAGTATTTCAATTACAGTTGTCTTACAAGAATCCAGAAGTTAGATGAGGAAGTCTACTCGAAATTCGACATGCGCCTTTCAGTTTGAGAAGGATGGAAAGAGGAACGTACTGTTGGACTATCGAAGGAATACTCATTCTAAGTAATAGAAGGTTATCACGGAAAACCTAAATCCTAGAAATCCAATGGGGATTTGAATTTCATTCCTCCACTCTACAACTCCGGCGCGTTAATAACAACGCCTCCTCTGTCAGTAGCAAAGAAGAGTGCTTTAGCTTACTCTAGTGTCCAGTTTCATATTTTACTACAACCATAGTAATTAATAGTTCTACTGCAAATATCTCAGTATAATGGACTCAGTAAATGTTAATAAAATGTGCGAAGCAGCTGAACAAGTGGTTTATACCGCATCTACATAAAATTAAAGAAAGAGAAAAACTTTTTTCGAAGTTAGTGTGTAATTCTAACGAGAATTTCAAGAAATCCTCCATTCAGTGCATCATGCTTCGGTGTAGCCTTAGTAAGATGGTACCCATGGTTTCAGGGTAGCGTCTTTCATTGGTAATCAAAACGTCATCAGTCCCGGGTGCGAAACACGCCACCGCTTAATTTCGATTTATAGTCAGCATTGGCGGCCGAATACTTTCGGAGTAAGAAGTCACCGTCATTCTACCAACGGCCTTGTCAGAGGGGGCGGAGGTGCGTACAGAGGTTCAGGGCACTCTCTTGGCCGTGGGGTGGCAAACTGCCCCTAAAAGGCGGAAAAATCAGCATTGATCAACGGCATGAGGTTGCAGAAGGCAATGGAAACCACTGCATTAAAGACACCAATCGTGTATCCACAGGACATGTGGCCTGTAACTGAAAAAGTGTCATTGGCAAAAGATTCAGCAAAGGTCGCCCATTCGGATCTCCGCGAGGGGACTGAGAAGCGCGAAACACCATGAGAAAAAGATTGAATAACCAACGAAAGGATAACGTTCTACGAGTCTGGTTGTGGAATACCAGATTCTTGAACGTGGTAGGGAAGCTAGAAAATCTGTAAAGATCAATGCAAAGGTTCAGTCAGGATATAGTGGGGGTCAGTGAAGTGAACTAGAAAGAAAACAACGATTTCTGGTCAGATGTGTATAGGGTAATATCAACAGCAGCAGAAAATAGTATAACGGGAGTAGGATTCGTTATGAATAGGAATGTAGGGCAGAAAGCGTGTTACAGTGAACAGTTCAATGATACGGTTGTTCTTATCAGAATCGACAGCAAACTAACACAGACAACGATAGTTCAGGTACATATGCCGACGTCGCTAGCTGAAGATAAAGAGCTAGAGAAAGTATATGAAGATATTGAAAGGGTAATACAGTAAGTAAAGGGAAATGAAAATCTAGTAGTTATGGGGATCTGGAATGCAGTTGTAGGGCAAGGGTAGAAGAAAAAGTTACAGGAGAATGTGGGCTTGAGACAAGGAGTGAGAGAGGAGAAAGACTAATTGAGTTCTGTAATAAATTTCAGCTCATAATAGCGAATGTTCTGAGATTCAGAGATTCTGAAATCAGATATTGGATTGTAAGGCGTACCCAGAAGCAGATATAGGCTCAGAGCACAATGTAGTAGTGATGAAGAGTAGTCTGAAGTGTAAGAGATTAGTCAGGAAGAACCTACACGCAAAGAAGTGGGATACGGAAGTGTTAAGGAATTACGAGATACGCTTGAAGTTCTCTGACGGTATAGGTACACCAATAAGGAATAGCTCAGTAGGCAGTACAGTAGAAGACGAATGGGCATGTCTAATTAGGGCAATCACGGAGGTTGGAAAGGAAAACATAGGTTCAAAGAAGGTAACTGCGAAGAAACCATGGGAAACAGAAGAAATATTTCACCTGATTGACGAAAGAAGGAAGAACAACAATATTAGGGTAATTCATGAATACAGAAATACAAGTCGCTGAGGAATGAAAAGAAGAGAAAGTACAGGAAAAGTTAAGACGAAATGGCCGCAGGAAAAATGTGAAGAAATCAAAAAGGAAATGGTTGTCGGAAAGACTTACTCAGCATGTAGACAGGTCAAAACAACCTTCGGTGAAATTAAAAGCAAGCGTGGTAATATAAAGACTGCATCGGGAATTCCATTGTTAAATGCAGAGGAAAGAGCGGATGGTTGGAAAGAGTACATTGAAGGCCTCTATGAGGAGGAAGATTTGAGATTTGTCTGATGTGATACAAGAAGGAACAGGAATCGATGTAGAAGAGATAGGCGGATCCAGTATTAGAACCAGAATTTAAAAGAGCTTTGGAGGACTTAAGATCAAATAAGGCATAAGGGATAGATAACATTCCATCAGAATTTCTAAAATAATTGGGGAAGTGGCAACAAAACGACTGTTCACATTGGTATGAAGAGTGGCGACATAGCATCCGACTATCGGAAAAATATCCTCCACACATTTCCGAAGACTGCAAGAGCTGACAAGTGCGAGAATCATCGCACAATCAATTTAACAGCTCATGCACCAAAGTTGCTGACAAAAACAATATACAGAATAATGGCAAAGGAAATTAGGGATGTGTTAGATGACGATCAGCTTGGCTTTAGAAAAGGTAAAGGTACGAGACAGGCAATTCAGACGTTGCTGCTGATAAGGGAAGTGAGACTAAAGAAAATTCAATGAAGGAAATAAAAGAAACGAAGTGCTCGGATAAAAAAGGGTGTAAGACAGGGAAGTAGTGCTTCGCCTCTACTGTTCAAAATCAACATCGAAAAAGCAATGAAGGAAATAAAAGAAACGTTAAGGAGCGGAATTGAAATTAAAGGTGAAAGGATGTCAGTCATACGACTTGCTGATGACACTGCTATCCTGAATGAAAGCGAAGAAGAATTTCGTTATCTGCTGAATGGAATGAACAGTCTAATGTGAACCTAATATGGACTGAGAATAAATCGAAGAAAGGAGAAAGTAATGAGAAGTAGCAGAAATAAAAACAGAAGAAACTTAACATCAGGATTGGCGGTCACGAAGTAGATGAAGTTAAGGAATTCTGCTACATAGGCAGCAAAATAACTAATGATGGACGGAGCAAGGAGGACATCAAAAGCAGACTATCAATGGCAAAAAGGGCATTCCTGGCCAAGAGAAGTCTACTACTACCAAACGTAGGCCTTAATTTGAGAAAAAAATTTCTTATAATGTACGTTTGGAGCGCAGCACTGGTTGGTAGTGATACATGGACTGTGGAAAAACCGGAACAGAAGAGAAACAAAATATTTCAGATGTGGTGCTACATAAGAATGCTGAAAATTAGGTGGACTGATAAGGAAAGGAATGAAGAGATTCAGCGAAGAATCGGAGAGGAAAGGAACATGTGAAAAACACTGCCACAGAGAAGGGAGAGGGTGACAGGCCATTTGTTAGAACGTCACTGAATGACTTCATGGTACTAGAGGAAGCTGTAGAGGGCAGAAATTGTAGAGGAAGACAGAGAGTAGAATACATGCAGCAAATAGTTGAGGACATAAGTTGTAAGTGCTACTCTGAGATGAAGAGGTTGGCAAAAGAGAGCAACTGGTCGCGGGCCATCTCAAACTAGTCAGAAGACTGATGACTCACGAAAAGATGACAATAATGAGAACCTTTCCGAAGAAACTTTCTAAGTCTGTACAAATTTCAAGCTAAACTAAGTATATTGTTCCTGGTGGGTTTCCACGATGTACTCCCTCGTTATATTCAACCAAAGTGATAATTTACGTAAAAAATACTCTGACTATTACTTCACAATCTGTGCAGTTTGTCACAGGTGTAGCTTACATTACGTCAACTGCAGATCGTCAAGTGGAAAAAACCTAAGCAGTGACGACACTGCGTGTTTGGCTTCCGCAACATATTGACGCCGCATGGATTAAAATAATTTTAAAAACTTTTTTTTCAGCGTATGTTTCTCTGTCAAATGAAAACGGTCTTGCTCACAACATACTCTCTTGTCTTTGTGGGGCATCAAAACAGTAATAAAAATAAGGAAAAATTAGGGATGGTCCTAGCGAGCATGATTTTAAATGTGAATAACGAGTTTTTACCGACCATAAAACGGCTGTGTGCTACACTGAAGCAGGCGTCGGATCATAGGAACCCGCAAAGAGCAAATCAAAAATAACGAACATAATATCACGTAACCGCTTGATAGAATGTTATCAGACTAAACGAGACATACCATAATAAAGTCGTACCAGCAGGACAGAATGGCGCAGTGGTAGGAACACACTCACAAATAGGTACACACATTTATGGTACACGTAATACACAGTGCTGCTGCAATAACTGAGCGTCAAGCGGCCCCAGAGACGAACAATAGAATGAGGCTTGCATACGATGTCTGCAGTGGACCCACATACAGGCTGACAACTATTGAATTCCATGCAATAAAATCGTCATAACTTCTTAACGGTTTTCGTTAGGGCATTCAAACTGCACGGTTGACGGCAGAGAATGATGGGAATTAGTATGATGTGAATATGATTTCGTTGAGCGACGAAACCCACATTCATTTGGACTGGTTCGTCAATAAACAAAACTGGAGCATTTGGGTGACTGAAAATCCGCGTTTTGCTATCGAAAAGTCAATTCACCCTCAACGGGTAGATGTGTGTTGTGCCATGTCCATTCACCGAATAATCGATGCGATACTGCTTGGTGGCTCGGTGACTACCGAACGGTACGTGAAGGTTTTGGAAGATGATTTCTTCCCAACTATCCAGACTGACCCTAATTACGACAAGATGTGGCTCACTCAAGACGGAGATCGACCCCATCGAAGAAGGAGAGTGTTCGGTGTCCTCGAATACCGCTTTGGGGCCCGCATTCTTGCTCTTGGGTACTCCGGATCTGAACACATGCGACTCCTTTTTGCGTCGCTATATTAAAGACAAGATGTAAAGCAATAACCCGAAAACAACTGCTGAGGTCAAAACAGCCATTCAAGAGGTCATAGACAGCATCCATGTTCCGACACCTCAGTGGGTCACGCAGAATTTCACTATTCGTCTGCGGCAGATCATAATGTCATAACCTAAATTCGAATATTTTATTTCTTTTTATTTACACGTCTAGTTCCGTAGGACCAAATTGACGAGCAAATCTCCAAGTTCATGGAACGTGTCAGTACATGAAGTTACAACATAAAACTAATAACAGATAAAAATAAAATGTGTATGAACCAAGAAAAGTCAAGCCGTAAATTTAAGTAAACGCAATTAACAATATAATATAAGAATCAGCTTAAGTTTTCAAGGAACTCCTCAACCGAACAGGAGGAGTGGCCCATGAGGAAACCCTTCAGTTTCGATTTGAATACGCGAGGATTACTGCTAAGTTTTTTGAATTCGAGCGGTAGCTTATTGAAAATGGATGCAGCAATATTCTACACATCTTTCTGCACAAGAGTTAAGGAAGTCCGATAGAAATGCAGGTTTGATTTCTGCCGAGTATTGACTTAGTGAAAGCTTCTTATTCTTGGGAATATGTTGATATTGTTAACAAGAAATCACAGTAAAGAATATATATGCTGAGAGGCCAAAGGCAAAATACCCAGACTCGTGAACAGGTGTCGACAAGAGGTTCGTGAACTTACACCACGTTTTGCCAGAACCGCCCGTTTCTGAGCCAAAAATATCCTTTTAGAATAGGAAGAGTTTCCTCGAAATATAATACCATACGACATAAGGGAATGACAATAAGCAATGTAGACTAATTTTCGTACCGAACGATCACTTACTTCAGATACCGTTCGAATAGTAAAAACGGAAGCATTAAGTCTCTGAAAAAGATCCTGAACATGGGCTTTCCATGACAGTTTACTATCTATTTGAACACCTAGAAATTTGAACTGTTCAGTTTCACTAATCATATGCCTATTCTGTGAAATTAAAACGTGGGGTTTTGTTAACTTGTGTGTTAGAAACTGTAAAAACTGTGTTTTACAGTGATTTAGCGTTAGTTTATGTTCTACAAGCCATGAAATTACGTCATTAAATACACCTTTTGAAACCGAACCAATATTGCACCCAACATCCTTTACTAATAATTATCAGCAATCAGAAATATTTTAGAGTTACTGTAATACTAGAGGGCATACCATTTATATAAATAAGGAACAGGAATGGCCACAACACTGATCCCTGGGGCAACCCCTATTTGACCATACTCCACCCAGACCCCTCATCACAGCCATTCTCAACACAGTGAATAATGACCTTTCTCTGTCTGCTGTTAAAGTAAGAGGTGAATCGGTTTTGAGCTATTCCCCATATTCCGTGATGGTCCAACTTCTGGAGTAATATTTTGTGATCAACACAATCAAACGCCTTAGTTAAAACAAAAAATATGCCTAGCGTTCGAAATCTTTTGTTTAACCCATCCAGTACCTCCCAGAGAAAAGAGAATATAGCGTTTTCAGTTGTTAAACGACTTCTAAGGCCGAACTGTAAATTTGATAGCAAATTATGTGATATAAAATAATCAATTATCCTTACACACACAGCCTGTTCAATAACTTTGGAAACACTGATGGCATAGAAATAGGTCTAAAGTTGCCTACATTATCCCTTTCTCCGGTTTTTTTAAGTTGCTTTTCTACTGAGTACTTTAATCGTTCAGCAAAGTGACCATTTCTAAGGGAAAAATTACAAATTCGGCTCAGTAAAGGACTAACATGCGTAGCACAGTACCTTATATTCTACTAGGTGCTCCATCGTATCCATGAGAGTCCTTAGTCTTCGGTGATTTAATTACTGACTCAATCTATCCCTTGTCTCTATAACAAAGGATGTTTCAGACATCAATCTCGGAAAGGCATTTGCAAAGAGTGTTGTATGATTCCCTGTAGAAACTAAATATTTATATAATTTACAAGCAATGCTTAGAAAATGATTGTTAAATACTGTGCATATATACCTACCTGGTTTACAGTAACAGAAATATTTGTACTACGAATTGCCTTTACATTGTAGACCTTGTGGTGCTGACCAGACAATTCCTTCATATGTGACCATATGGTTTCAATTTTATCTTGAGAATTAGCTATTCTATTTGCGTACCACATACTCTATGCTTTCCTAATAACATTTTTAAGCACGTTACAATATTGTTTGTAATGGGCTACTGTAGGTTGATTGTGAATGTTTTAACTTTTTGATATACTTCCAGCTTTGTTCTACATGATATTCTTATCCCACTAGTCAGCCACCCAGGTTGCCTTTTACTGCTACCATCCCGTTAAGAACGTTCTTATGAAAATCAACTCTTAAAGAGCATGAGAAATGTGTTAAGGAAAGCATTATATTTGTCATATATGTTATTGGCACTAGAAACATCCTGCCACTCTGTTCCTTGACGAGGTTTGAAAAATTATATTACCGTTGGATTAGCTTTGCTACATAGTTTCTAAGTATATGTCACATTGGTTTGAGTCCTAAGCCTTTTAGTGTTAAAATTTGTGCATTATAGTCTGAGAGGGCATTTACCCTTTCACTAACACTATGCCAACCCAGTAATGAAGAATGAAGAAAAATATTGTCTACAGCTATGCTACTGTTTCCGTGCATCCTAGTTGGAAAAAACACAATCTGTATTGGATCATATGAATTTAGGAGATCTACCAACATCCTTTTTCCTGCACAATCATATACAAAATTATTATTTATGTCACACATATAAGTAATTTCTGGAACTTCCTACAAAGTGAAGCAAGAACCCTCTCTAGCCTCAGCAGAAATGCTCTGAAGTCAGAGTTAGGGGACTTACAAACAACAAAAATTAGAAGTTTAGTTTCACTAAATTGAACTGCCACTGCATAACATTCAAATATCTGTTCAGTACGCCTTGGTACGTCCATGGACTCAAATGGAATCTGGTTTTTTACGTTCATGGACACTCTCCCCTATCCGCAAGAAACTCCTTGAAAAACAGCCAGCTAATCTGTATCCTGGTAAAGGATGCCTCTGAATTGTCAAATTATTTAAGTGGTGCTCCAATATACCAATAATTTCAGAGTCGGCATCTACAAGCAGTTCACTAACTTTATCTCTAATACCTCTTGTATTCTGATTAAATTTTCTAATTGCTTCTCTACTTGGAAGTAGTTAAAGGGACTTCCTTAAGGAGGTAAACCTATCAGGCGACTTCAATCTAAAAAAGGTGCAGCTCTAATACCAACTACTACAGGAATTTTTCCATGATTGATCCCACCACCACCCACTACATTGTCACTTATAAGGTTTGCTATCCTCCCCTTCCCATACATATTGAGGTGCAGGCCATGCTAGTGAAACCCAGTTTACTGATAGATTCAACAGACACCGCTGTAATGTAACCCATTCCGTCTGCCATCAGTGCCGTCTCTAGCTCAATGCTAACACGCCTAAAAGCCGCATTAAGATTGGCCCAATCATGACGCTGAAACAGTTGCATGAAGTGTACATTAGTGCCACCAGTTTGAGTAGCTATCTTTACCAGGTCACCACGTATATCATATTCTCCGCCCCTATCAAGACTATTCCCTGTTTCACCCACTATCACTACTTGATCCTTCTCCGTAAAATTCCTACATAACTCCCCTATGCTGTCAGTCACCTGAGCCAACCCTGCATTAGCCTTCAGTGCTGGTGGCCTGATACTCACTCCCCAACACTTCCTGCAACTGCTGCCCCACACCTCTACCGTATGAACTACCTAGCAGCAGAACCTTCTTCTTTCTGTGTGGCCGAGCGGTTCTAGGCGCTTCAGACTCGAACCGAGCCACCACTACGGTCGCAGGTTCGAATCCTGCCTTAGGCATAAATGTGTGTGATGTCCTTAAGTTAGCTAGGTTTAAGTAGTTCTAAGTTCTAGGGGACTGATGACCTCAGATGTTAAGTCCCATAGTGCTCAGAATCATTTTTTCTGTTAGACATTGCAACTGACTTAGGCCTCCTAACTGCTGAGGATTGCTGCATGTTCTCTACACCTACAGCTACAAGAGGCTGCTCCCCACTCAACTTTGACAGTTGCTCATATCTATTGCATATACGCGAAGTATAACTGAATCCCTGCTCGTCCAAGGTGCCTTCTTGTCAACTACCAGTTCCTATTCCCCAGCACCCTTTACCCTCCTCCATCTATCTAGTTCTACCCTTTCGTATTGTAACTGCACTTGAAGGGCACAGATCTTACTCTACTACTCCTCTGTAGAACTTATTTCTACCACAAATTCTACATTCCCAGGAGAGGATCTCGCGAGAATGCCCACTGACTTCCCCACTGCATTCCTCCCAAAGAAAATACTTTGAACAAACCCAACACTGTACCCCTCTACTCACAAACCTACGACAGAGCTCACACTTCTCACTGATGGTAATATTGTACAGTTACTGAAAAGACTAAACGTCTACTTTACCTAAGTTCAGTTACAGCAGTATAACCATTTATAGAACTAACAACAGCAGTCTCCAATTTCAGTCTCTACTCAGAAAGCAATAAGTTTTATTAATACTACTAAACCACAACTAATACCAATACCATTAAGACCTCACGAAATTTACTAGCTAAAATCTGACATTCCATCGTCCTCTGGAACACTCAACAAAGTTAAAACATTGGATGAAAATTGTACTGAAATATTTCACTAGAAACAATAAGAAAAGTCAGCTGAGAACTACCGCATGAAATTCAACGCACAGAAAACTCTAAAAAAAAAAAAAAAAAGCGAGCGAACGTTTCCAAAAGTTTATTAAATCATTATTTCGCCATAAATAGCACGAAACAGCATTGAAAGCTATTAAATTTAATAACTGTATAACAGAGCACAAACAACTTTGTCAGTGCCTGGTTTTATAACCGCTATAGCTGCAACCGCACGCCGCGAAATGTAACAACACTACTGAATATCTGTAGTGATGCTTACATGTTGAATGAAGTGCGTGCAAGCTGAAATTTGTAACTGTTTTACGGTTTTTTTTCATATACGTAATTCAATAATTGTCACCTTCTTGGTGGCGCTCAAAGCAGTTATGTGGCAGTCAGCAATTTGATGCTTACAAAAGATGATTTAAAATGATTGATTCACTTAAATAAATTAACCTGTTACAATTTATCAGAACACAGTCGCCCCTAAAGAAACATTTGAATTTCTCCATGTAGATAAAATAGTAACATCAGCCGTAACTAAATAAAACCGTAAAATAGCCACCAAAGATTTGTGTCATCCCAATAACTGGGGATAAAACCAATTCTTAAAACAGCACATGTCGACCCGATTTTAAAACTTTAATGTCTAGGAATGAATCATTGATAGGGATTAATAAAACTTTATTAAGGAATGTATCGTTTAATTTCATTATTTATTTAGCATTCTATCCTGCAGTGAAATGATACTGTATTAGTTATTTTTGGCTACATCTCTGCGCATTCATCTGATTAGACACGTGCTTCAGCCTAGCACTGGGCTGTTCTATGGTTTTTAGAACGTTGTAAAAGGAAAATTTTATGGTCAGTAACAATTACTCATTCACATTTACAACAGTGCAAGATTTAACAATTCCATAATTTTCGCTTATTCTGTGAAAGGTGGCTACACTGAGCCACAGCGCCAGAGATCGCGCCAGAGAGTATTGTTCCGCCGCCTCCACTGGCAGTGATTATTGAGAAGTAACGGCAGGCAGTTCTTGCCGAGAAGTTGTGGTGGGCACTGCTTGTCGTGAAGTCGGAGTGGATATGTGGTAGTAGGGAGTGTTTGTTCCATGTTTTATGCAGTTATTTGATGGGAGAGATAGCAGATGTTATTCTAATGGAGATATTGTAATGATCAGAGTGCATTTCGTCAATATATATGAAGGTAATAAAACGCTATGTTCTTTTATTATTTGTGTGTCTCAAATAATGCATCATTACAGGTTCAGTCAACAAAGCGTCTGGCTTGTGTTCTTGTATTAGAGTGTAATTTTGGTTTTCTTGCACAATTATAGTATTTCTAATTTTCTTTTATCACGTCAATATAATTGGTATTTAAAAATTCTTGTCTTGTTGAAGAAGAACCGTGCCAGATGTGTACGTTGAGTCACACTTCCACACACAGAACAGCTACACTTGTGCTTTGTTGGCTTCGTAGATTTTATAGTTGCTGGGGACTTAATTAATTAATTGTATTAACGAAAATTTTCATTTCATTCTTTGTTGTTGTTCCATGCAGTCAGATTGCGTACAAAAACTAGTCAGGGCCAGCCGTTTACGAGACTTGCGTAATCGGACTTACAGCTACTAAAAATATTTGCATTCTCATTTTTTATTTAATTAAGCCCCCATGCACGTGGCGACCGCTGCTTCGGATCACCCCTTGGAATCTTCTGATTGTAAAAATAGTAGACCGTAGTATTGTTGTAGTAAATTGAGTTAGTAATTGTAGTCTATATTGCATGTGTAGATTTGGTAATTGGTATTCTTCTAATGGTATTTTTCAAAATTTATTTATTTTTTGTTGTCTTGTCTACGGGTTTGATAATTTAGTGCAATTATTTCAATTGTTCGTTAATCGTGTTTGAGGGAAGCATATCGTGTGAATGGTATTGTTGGTGATAACGTGTTAAATTCTCCGTAATTTTCGTATTGTGACGAGTTTTGTATGCTTTGCAAATGATTACGCGATCGATGAAAAAGGCGAAAATGATGGATAGTCAGAATGACGAAATTGTTGACATGGCGAACTCGCCAACACAGGACAACAGTATCATGAATAATGGAGTTGAAAACAATTTAATAAGTCGGGAAGACAGTCCGGAACCAGTTCAAGGTTTTTCTCAATCAGAAAATTCACAGAATACGAGATTAACGATAGAAGATTCTGGAATAGTATCGAACACAGATAGCTTTACAGCCATGACGAAGGAAGCTGGTTTTGTGGGAAATGTTAGGGGCGAAAGGAATCTCGAACAAGTTAATATGGAGCAGTTGATGAGTGCAATATTAAATTTTCGATCTGAATTTAAAACTGAGATGGGAACAATGGGATCACAGTTACGATCTGAATTAAAAACTGATATGGGAACAATGGAAACATGGTTTAGATCTGAATTAAAAACACAGATGGGAACAATGGAAACACGGTTAGACTCACTTGGATCACAGATGGGAACAATGGAAACACGGTTTGGATCTGAATTAAAAACAGAGATGGGAACTTTGGAAACACGGTTAGATTCACGAATAGGGACATGTTTCAAAAATATGAAAGATGAATTAAAGAAAGAAATCAGAGAAGAAGTACAACTGATTTTGAATTCTCACAATAATAGATTTTTTGCAGTAGAGATTAGACAAAGGGAACAGGATAGAGAACAGGAGGAAAGAGATCTACATCTACATCCATACTCCGCAAGCCACCTGACGGTGTGTGGCGGATAGTACAGAAATTTTCAGAATTAAATTTACAATGTGCACACGATAAGGAAGAAATACTTGAAAGAATCGAGGAATCCGTACCAAATGACAGAATAAATAACCTAACACAACAGTGTGAACAGTTAACTACTAAATGTGACCATACCGAAACCCGAGTCGCGACACTTACGGAAGACGTAAATAAACAGAAAGAACAAATAGGTGACTTATCGGAAAGAGTGGAGGAGATTTCAGATAAATTGACAAATCTTAGTTTACAAGGGGACAGAGATTCAGATGATACAGCACCATTGCCATTTGCAGAAACCGAAGAGTACCAGAACATAAATAAGCATGTTGAAAATCAGGGAAAAATTAATGAACGCGTTAAAAGGGAAGTTGAGGCATTACGAAAGCAAGTCAAGCAAATTGAATGCGAAATCGTAGGAAAAGATAGCAGAAGAAATTTAGAATCACAGGTAGCAGAGGGGTTTGAAGAAAGTAATTTGTTTCGTGTACGGGATGCAACAAGAGAGCGCCAGGCGCGTGAATTTAACAATAATCGTCATTGTGACTGGGACAGACGCGGTAGGTCTTTGGCGCCACGAGGCGAAAACTTTGACTATAAACACTTTTTGACTGTTCGGAAATTTAAGATCTTCCGCAATTCTAAGAATGACATACATCCATGAGCATGGTTAGATCAATTTATGTAAGCACTCCCACCAAATTGGCCACTTAAGTCACAAACTGGAATTTATGTGTGGATATTTAGAAAACGAACCGGCGACGCGGATGCGCGCACTCATTAGAGATTGTAATAGCCTAAATGATTTTTATCATGCATTCCTATCGGCATATTGGTCCGAAAACACGCAAGGCAGAGTCAAACACATTCTTATTATGCAGCGTAATTTCAAACAGTCTGAGTTCCGCACGCCAGCGGAATATTTTGAAGACATGATTCGAAAGAATCAGTTCCTTTCCAATCCTTATAGCCCGACTGAATTAATTCGCATTTGTTTAACTTAGCTGCCACAATCCATAAAAGAGATATTGCTTTAGCCGGAAGATGTAAAGACGACATTGAGACTTTTAAGACTTTGTTGCAAGAACTTGAGTATGACAACGACGACGGGACTTCTTGTAACTTTTTCAGTAACAGTAATTACAATAGATTTTCAGAGAAAAGGGATAGTGATCGGAACGGGCGTTATATGGGTAATTTTGACAATGACAGACGTAACAGACAGGACAATAGATACCAGCCTTATGACAATAATAGACGTTCTAACAGAAATTACTCAGACAATTATAATAACGGTAATTTGTACCGGAATGATCAATCATACGGAAACAGTAATCGGTATCATCAAGACAGAAATTATTCATACAATAATAGAAATTCTTACTACAGAAATAATCAGGGCAGTAGATACAACAATAATTTCAGAAGTGACAGTCGAAATTACACAAGAAGTAGTTATGCAGACAGACAAGAAAATAGAAATTTTAATAACAGACACAACCAAGAATTTGCATCTAACAGACAGGAAGGACCTAATTGGCATCCTCCACATGACAGAACTTCAGAGAGACAAGTGCAAATAGTAGAAATTGATCCGCGAAAAGACGCGAATAATCAAAGACGTGACGCAAACAATCGACAACGACTAGCAGCTTCGGCTTCTGGCAGCAATATAGACGGTTCAGAAAGTAATGACACTACGGCTTTACACTACGTACGCCTGGAAGACATGAGAGACATTTTGTTAGACGAAAAGGAAAATAATGTAGACGCATTTTTACATCCTGTTATTGAAGTATGTGTGGGTAAGAATAAGTTCAGTGCAGTTTTAGATTCTGGGAGCCCATTGAATGTCATTAGTGAATCAGTTTTTCGTATATGTGAAAGAACTATTGCCTGTCCTGTGTTACCTATTTCTAAAACTACAATTCGAGGAGCGATTTCTGGAAAAAGTGTAAAAGTTAAACAACAGACCAACCTAAATTTCAATTGTCAAGGATACGAATTTTCTGCTAATTTTATTATTGTTCCATTACTCAGTACACAAATTATATTAGGTATGGAGTTTCTTAACGCACATAAGGCAATTTTGAACTTTAAAGAAGGAAGTGTGAATTTGACTGTTGCCGGAATGCCGAAATGTTTGAAATTTTTCGAGTGTTTAACAAGATCTGAGTCAGATACAAAATGTTTAAGGTTTCTTACTTCTGATGTTTTCGTTGAGTATTATGACGACAATGTGTTCATTCATGACAATGACAATAGATACAGAGACGCGATGGATGATATAATTAAGAGCGAATACCTAATTAATGAAAAGGTTAAGAAAGCAGAAGTGCCAGATGACGTTGCAAGAGAAGAGCTGCACCAAATTTTGACTTCACATGCTACAGTGTTTAGTCATCACACAGGAACTATACAAGGCTTACAATATTTATTTAAAGTAAAAGAACACACACCATTTCGCGGGAAAACGTACGCTATTCCTTTGGCTTACAGAGACAAGGTTAAGAATGAACTTCAGTACATGTTAGATCAGGGCATTATTGAGCCTGCAGTCAGTCCTTATACTAGCCCATTACACGTTGTTCTTAAAAAGGATGGGTCAATTCGTTTGGTTCTGGATTCCAGACAGATAAATAATATCATCATTCCTGAAACTGACCGCCCACAAAATTTAGATGAGCTTCTTCAACATTTCCATGGAATTAAAGTTTTATCTACGATTGATATGCGCGCGAGTTTTTGGCAAATAGAACTCCACCCTGATTGTAGAAAATATACTGCCTTTTTGGCCTTTGGTAACTGTTACCAGTTTCGGAAATTAGCGTTTGGAGTTACTGTATCTTCAGCAGCATTCATTCGTAGCTTAAATGAAATTTTACCTGTTTATCTTCGTGACAATATTACTTCATATGTTGACGACATTCTTATTGCTAAACATTCTTGGAGTGAGCACAACAAAATTTTGGATTCATTATTGCGTATTTTTGCAAGAGTTGGCATTACGGTGAACTTAGAAAAATCTGAATTTGGTCGTTCTCAGGTGAAATCTCTGGGTCACATTATTTCTACAGAAGGTATTCTTCCTGATCCAGAAAAACTAGACGCTATTCGTAATTATGCTGTTCCTACCACAAAACGTGATGTTCGTAGTTTCCTTGGTGTCTGTAATTTTCTTAGTCGCTTTGTTAGATTGGACAATTTGGCCACACCTCGTTTATGTGAACTATCTGGAAAGAAATCTAATTGGTGTTGGGATGAGGAAGCTCAGTCAGAATTTGAACAACTCCGTGATGCTTTAGTTGCTGCTCCACTTCTTTCACACCCGGATTTATCTAAAGATTTTTGTTTGGCGACGGACTCATCATACAAAGGCCTAGGTGCACATTTATTTCAAGAGATAGAAGAAGACGGCGTTGTAGTCCAGAAAACTATTGCATTTGGAAGTCGTGTTCTCTCTAAATCAGAAAAGAATTATTCAATTACAGAACTTGAGGCTTTGGCTGTTGTTTGGGCTTTTACAAAATTTCGGACATTCTTGTTTGGCAGACATACTAAGGTTTATACCGATCATCGAGCTCTGGAATTTCTTATGTCAACAAAATTAACTCACGGCAGATTGTCACGATGGGCGTTGTACCTACAGGAATTTGATTTTAGTATTGTTTACATACAGGGTTCTTCAAATATTGTTGCTGATGCTTTTTCACATGCACCTGTGGGTTTGAAACAAAGTGCTGAAGAGGACTGCAAGGAAAACAATTATTGTTTGATGTATATTCAAGGTGTTGCGTTTGAGACCTTTATTTCGTCTTCGCTCCAGGACATCGCTAAGGAGCAAAATAAGGATCCAATCTGGAAGGACATTAAGGAGAAGTGGAGGAGAAAGGAAAGCGTAGCGATTAGACAGCATTATTTAGTTCGCAATGACATTCTTTTTAAACGAAAATCGGTGGACAACTCTGTTTAGTGAGTTTGTATTCCTGATGAGTGGGTTAATAAGCTGATTTGGTATACGCATTTCAGTTATGCACACTTTGGTCCCAGAAAATGCTTTCATAAATTACGGGAAAATTGCTACTTCAGTAATATGGAAAAACGTATTCGATCTGTTCTTGCCAAATGCAAATTATGTCAAAAGGATAAGCCGCCAACAGTTTCTCACAGAGCACCGTTGTTTCCTATCATTCCAGCGAAATTAAAGGACATGGCTGCAGTTGATTTGTTCGGTCCAGTGGTTCGATCTACTAATGGTTTTGCGTACATTTTCGTAGCAGTGGAACTGACGTCAAAATATGTGTGTCTCACACCTTTACGCAAAGCAACAGCTCGTTCAGTATCTAACGCTTTCATCAAACATTTTCTTAAAGAAGTGGGTCATGTTGATAAGGTTATATCAGATAATAGATCACAGTTTCGTTCTAAAATTTGGCTTCGTAATCTACAGCGTCGTAAAATTAAACCAATTTTCATTTCACTTTTTCACCCCCAATCTAACGCTTCAGAGAGATGGATGAAGGAAATCAATAAATTGTGTCGTCCTTATTGTCATCAGAATCACAGAACGTGGGATCAGTATCTTCATATTTTTCAATACATTCTGAATGAACTCCCTAATGATTCAACTTCTTTACCGCCTTTACTGATATTAAAAAACAAAGCACCGACAAATCGCATTTCTGAAATCGTTCCTTTTCCGCCTACACGGAAACTGCGGCATTCTGAAATTGTCAACCTGGCTCTACGAAATATTGCATCTGCGGCTGCTAAAAGAGAAAAATCAGCTAAACGTCCTGGTCGTTTAAAAACTTTTTCAGTTGGCCAAAAGGTATTAATTAAGTCTCACCATTTGTCTCACAAAGGAAAAGGCTTGTGTCGCAAATTTTTTCTGCTTTATAACGGTCCATATAGAATTCGTAAAATTATTCATGATAACACTGTCGAAGTAGAAACTCTTAAATCACGACGCTCTAAAGGAATACATCATATATCTAACGTTAAAATTTTTGTGGAATGATATACTTTTGAAAAATTTTTGTAGAATGACATACTTGTGAGAAACTAACAGCTAGATGTAAACATGCGGAGAGTACAAGGATGCCGCGCTGTGTTTTGGCGGCGGCACATACTCAAAGCAACAGTCAAGTCTGCGCGCCGCACAAGGCAGTCGTTGACCGCAAACAATTGCTTCCTACGTCACGCGCCTACAGCTGATCGAGCGCTCAGTGCGAATGCACTGACAGCCGTAAACAATTACACAGTGTTTAATTTCTCCGATTAAATTCAGTATAAAGCTATAGTGACTTGATGAATTATGTTATTAACATTCAGTATTTTTCAGGATACGGTTCTATAAAATATTTAAGAACTTCAGGTAAATTCTGTGCGTGTCCGACGTTAAGACGACTTGCTATCGAGAAATTTTCAGGAAGAATGTAATTTCCAAGAAGAAACTAATAAACTAAAAAAAAGGTAACTGTTAATTGAGTTCATTTTCAGGTAACATATTTCCACTTAGGTACGTACTTTAGACGTAATTTGCTGCTCACGATTATGTGATTCATACTTTGGCTAAATTTCATGTTCTATGAATTTACTTGTGAAGCGACGTGCTTGCGTACGTTAACTGATTTTGACAATGATTATTAATGAACTGAGTTTTACTTGTGTATATTATGTATCGCGTGGCTGCTATGCTTTTTCACTGATGTCATACAGGGTCCAGCATAAAAAACTCCCCGATTACAAAGTAACGTGCAGCGGACAGTAGAAGGAGCAGAGTGGTGGGGGACGCGTCGTTAAGTAGCTGCCTACGTGCCGTTTTCAGTGTACGCCATGGCGTGGTCTGGTGAACATCGTGCCTTCGTAGTGGAAGATTTTATTCAAAATGGCGAATCGCCTATTAATACTCAACGTGCTTTTCGCGTTCGCTTTGCGCTCGGACGACGGGACCCTGTTCCCGATAAGAAAACAATTTATTCTTGGGTTGCTAACTTTCGTGAGACAGGTTCTGCATTAAAAAGGAAACCACCTGGACGACCACGGACTGCAACAGACCCCGGAAATGTTGATGCAGTTAGAGCTTCAGTTCAACAATCTCCTCGACGATCCGCTAAAAAGCATGCGGCAGCATTACGGATATCTGATCGAAGTGTGAGAAGAATATTGCATCGAGATCTTAAAATGCATCCTTACAAACTTGTAACTACGCAGGAACTGAGTGAACGAGACTGTGGTGTCCGTGTAAGTTTGTGCCAAGACCTTCTTCGGAACATTCGTCCCAACGATATTGTGATTTTTTCTGATGAAGCACACTTTCACCTTGCCGGAACAGTGAACAGCCAAAATTGCAGGTACTGGTGTGAACACAATCCCCAAGAACTTCATCAACGACCACTTCATAGCCCTAAAGTAACAGTATGGTGTGCTGTTTACAATTCCGGAGTGATCGGTCCTTACTTTTTCGAAGAAAATGACAGGAATTTAACCGTCAACAGTGAACGCTATTGTGCCATGCTCCGCGACTTTCTCCAACTGCAACTAAGGGAGCTTTTTGGTGAAATAGAGAACGTGTGGTTCCAGCAAGATGGTGCTACAGCCCACACAGCGCGGCAGTCACTGGCATTGGTGAAGGAAATGTTTCCTGGACATGTGATCTCGTTGCGTGGAGACATTGGCTGGCCCCCACGATCGCCGGACTTAACGCCCTGTGATTTCTTTCTTTGGGGCTATTTAAAAGCAAAAGTTTATGAACAACGTCCACAATCTTTACGAGCCCTGAAAGAAGCAATTACACAAGAGATGGAAAAGAGCCACCGTGGTTCAACAACCGAGTTAGAAAACTGCTGCGGAAGCAAAGGGAACTTCACAGCAAACATAAACATAGCCAAAGCCTTGCAGACAAACAAAAATTACGCGAAGCGAAATGTAGTGTGAAGAGAGCTATGCGAGAGGCGTTCAATGAATTCGAAAGTAAAGTTCTATGTACTGACTTGGCAGAAAATCCTAAGAAATTTTGGTCTTATGTCAAAGCGGTAGGTGGATCAAAACAAAATGTCCAGACACTCTGTGACCAAAATGGTACTGAAACAGAGGATGACAGACTAAAGGCCGAAATACTAAATGTCTTTTTCCAAAGTTGTTTCACAGAGGAAGATTGCACTGTAGTTCCTTCTCTAGATTGTCGCACAGATGACAAAATGGTAGATATCGAAATAGACGACAGAGGGATAGAGAAACAATTAAAATCGCTCAAAAGAGGAAAGGCCTCTGGACCTGATGGGATACCAGTTCAATTTTACACAGAGTACGCGAAGGAACTTGCCCCCCTTCTTGCAGCGGTGTACCGTAGGTCTCTAGAAGAGCGTAGCGTTCCAAAGGATTGGAAAAGGGCACAGGTCATCCCCGTTTTCAAGAAGGGACGTCGAACAGATGTGCAGAACTATAGACCTATATCTCTAACGTCGATCAGTTGTAGAATTTTGGAACACGTATTGTGTTCGAGTATAATGACTTTTCTGGAGACTAGAAATCTACTCTGTAGGAATCAGCATGGGTTTCGAAAAAGACGGTCATGTGAAACCCAGCTCGCGCTATTCGTCCACGAGACTCAGAGGGCCATAGACACGGGTTCACAGGTAGATGCCGTGTTTCTTGACTTCCGCAAGGCGTTCGATACAGTTCCCCACAGTCGTTTATTGAACAAAGTAAGAGCATATGGACTATCAGACCAATTGTGTGATTGGATTGAGGAGTTCCTAGATAACAGGACGCAGCATGTTATTCTCAATGGAGAGAAGTCTTCCGAAGTAAGAGTAATTTCAGGTGTGCCGCAGGGGAGTGTCATAGGACCGTTGCTATTCACAATATACATAAATGACCTGGTGGATGACATCGGAAGTTCACTGAGGCTTTTTGCAGATGATGCTGTGGTGTATCGAGAGGTTGTAACAATAGAAAATTGTACTGAAATGCAGGAGGATCTGCAGCGAATTGACGCATGGTGCAGGGAATGGCAACTGAATCTCAATGTAGACAAGTGTAATGTGCTGCGAATACACAGAAAGATAGATCCTTTATCATTTAGCTACAAAATAGCAGGTCAGCAACTGGAAGCAGTTAATACCATAAATTATCTGGGAGTACGCATTAGGAGTGATTTAAAATGGAATGATCATATAATGTTGATTGTCGGTAAAGCAGATGCCAGACTGAGATTCATTGGAAGAATCCTAAGGAAATGCAATCCGAAAACAAAGGAAGTAGGTTACAGTACGCTTGTTCGCCCACTGCTTGAATACTGCTCAGCAGTGTGGGATCCGTACCAGATAGGGTTGATACAAGACATAGAGAAGATCCAACGGAGAGCAGCGCGCTTCGTTACAGGATCATTTAGTAATCGCGAAAGCGTTACGGAGATGATAGATAAACTCCAGTGGAAGACTCTGCAGGAGAGACGCTCAGTAGCTCGGTACGGGCTTTTGTCAAAGTTTCGAGAACATACCTTCACCGAAGAGTCAAGCAGTATATTGCTCCCTCCTACGTATATCTCGCGAAGAGACCATGAGGATAAAATCAGAGAGATTAGAGCCCACACAGAGGCATACCGACAATCCTTCTTTCCACGAACAATACGAGACTGGAATAGAAGGGAGAACCGATAGAGGTACTGAAGGTACCCTCCGCCACACACCGTCAGGTGGCTTGCGGAGTATGGAAAAAAAAAAAAAAAAAAAAAAAATGACTCAAAGAGTAATGAATAACTCCAGGGAAAGACTCAATCAGTGTGTCGACAGTGCAGGAAGCCATTTAAGGGATGTTTTATTTAAAAAGTAAGACCATAAGAGTATTTTCTAAAATGGCATAATATGTTCTTTTATTTAGTATAAATAAAATTGTTCTACCTTATTTGGTTTTGTTTTTATTAGCTTTCCTTAAAGGGGAGGTTTTTCTGCCGGACCTTGTATTTTTTAATTATGTGCCTGCCGTGCTTACTAATTTAAATTATAATTGTCACCTGATTAATTGTGCTGACTGTGGTTAGGTATGTAAGTTATACTTTGTGATTTATCTGCTTACGCCTTCATGTTTACTTATTATAATTACATATGAACATTTATTTGCTTACGCTGATATGATGCTAATGACCTGTTTATTACGTAAGTTATATGTTTACTGCTATGCGTATGGATTGCATATTTATACACTTCTGTTTGTCGTCACAAATACTCTTTAATTTAGTATATAGAAATGCTGATATACTGTGTATAAACATAGAGTTTAGGTCACACAATTGTATTAATTACAGATTGTTCGCTTGGCAGAGCCTCGTTGTAAGAATTGTGCTGCATCCACTTGTTGACATTCTGTTCACTACTGGTATATTTACTCGCTATTGCTTGTTTTGCTTACTCTCAGTGCTTTATATTTTAACATAAGAAAATGAACTGCAGTAATTCGACGAGCGACTTTAGTACAAGAAACGTCATAGAAGTCACATGAGCTGGAGGTTTTATGGAAGCTGTATAAATTTATGCTAATAGGAAGGAAGCTAACGACATGACATACCAAAACTAGGTTTAGACCATTGACAGTTATTACACGGCATTTTTTGTGAGCAACTGAAATAGGAAGTGACACTTGACACAAGAAATACTCCACATGTTTGCTTCTGTTTGCCATAATTCTTGAAGTGGTGTCCACACTGTGAAAAATTAGGATCATTCACACTCCGTAATCGTACTTAATTACTGAGAGTTATTCGAACTAAGTCTGTTAGAGGTCATGTATGCATTTCTTTGTTTATAAATCATAATGAGTAGAAGATTTTGGCTCAGATGGATTACACAGAGGTTGTGTGTTGACAGTGTGTCTTCGGATTGTATGGGATGATGAGGTTTGCATTAGGATTTTATCCGTACTTGTTCGAGGAGACTGACTAGAGGAAAGAGTTGTTATGGAAGTGAAATGATATTGGCGATAAGGTTTATATGTATCGACGTATTGAAGAGATATTATTGAGGTATTGAGATTGTGTGAAGTTGATGATTGTTGGAGTTTTGGTGGATAAGAGGTAAAGTGAGTGAGGTGCATATTTTTTTTTTGTTGGTCTATATGGAACAAGGAGGATGAAGATAGCAGACTAGAACACTAAAGTGGAAGGAAGATTGTCTACACACACTATCACTATCACTAAGCAGTATGTACTTTTTTTTTGGGAGAGAGGAAGTGTTTGCATATCTTGGCTCACTGACAGTTGTTCAGCAACCGTACATTTTGATCTGGCTTGGCAAACATTGGTCTTGACATGATGACTATGACGTTGACTTAACTATTATTGACTGTTATACATTGCTGCCACTACCACTTGATACACATGATGAACATCAAATTTTGACAGAATTGCAATTACACAGTTAACACTATTCAATTACACAGTAGTACTTAATGTGGATGAAAGATGAGTGAGTGTGTTTTGTGTGTTTTCCTTTCCTAATCCTACCCACCTATTTCCTAAATATTATTTTATTTGTTTGTAGTGGCTTGCGCTGACACCCATAAATATTATAGGTTTACTGATGTTTGTGTACTTGTAATAGTTAATATGACAATTATCTGACATCATTTGTGTGTTTGTTATGATTTGTATGTTTAGTGTAAAAGCATTTGTATGTGTATTCAAACTATTGTTCATGCTTGAACTGTCTGAGTAGTGATGGTGAATATTATGAACTGTTACCTGCACTTTTCAACATGATATGTGACACTTAGAAATGTTTAATTTCTGCTGATGAACTGTGTGATCAGTAATAGTGAATATTATGGACTGTTACTTGTACTTTTTCTACATGATTGGTGCCAATAGGACATGTTTACTTTCTGCTTATAAACTCTGATGAATAGTGTGATTAGTGATAGTGAATATTATGGACTGCTGTCTGCACCTACTCAACATTGCTGGGTGCCATTGATGGACTGCTTCTACTGAAATGATGTCACCTGATGCTGTCTACACCTACTCCACAATGCTGGGTGCCACTGATGGACTGCTTTTACTGAAATGATGTCACCTGATGCTGTCTGCACCTGTTCCACAATGCTGGGTGCCACTGATGGACTGCTTCTACTGAAATGATGTCACCTGATGCTGTCTGCACCTGTTCCACAATGCTGGGTGCCACTGATGGACTGCTTCCACTGAGATGATGTCATTTGTTGGTGTCTGCACCTGTTCCACAATGCTGGGTACCACTGATGAACTGCTTCTGGTGAAATGATGTCACCTGATGCTGTCTGCACCTGTTCCACAATGCTGGATGCCACTGATGGAACTGATTCTACTGAGATGAAGTCACCTGTTGCTGTCTGCACCTGCTCAACATTGCTGGGTGCTACTGCTGGAACTGTCAACTACTTGTTGTGAAAGCATTTTATGTGAATATTTGTATAAACTGATTTTTTGTGTATTACTGTTTGTGAAAAGTTGTGAGACTCTTACCTGTACATATTCGTCATTGCTGATGCTATTGATTGAACTGTTTAACCACATAACACTTGTGTAAACTATTATGTAAAGTCATATGTATGAAAGAATTTGTATTCCTTACTGTATTTTATATATTAGGCTATTGAAAGGTCAGTGCAAAGCCAAAATTTTATCTAGTTATATGATATTAACGTATTAATATTATCTTTTATTTTTGTCTGTATTTT
Source organism: Schistocerca cancellata (assembly GCF_023864275.1). Classification (NCBI taxonomy): domain Eukaryota; kingdom Metazoa; phylum Arthropoda; class Insecta; order Orthoptera; family Acrididae; genus Schistocerca; species Schistocerca cancellata. The sequence continues at coordinate 764,773,795 of NC_064627.1, forward strand.
TATGACGAATTTGGTGGTATTTTCACCACCAATGCTGGCAAAAATACCATCAAATTCTAGCCCGTGGAGGAAGGGCATATGAAAGGTGGCTACACTGAGCCACAGCGCCAGAGATCGCGGCAGAGAGTACTGTTCCGTCGCCTCCACTGGCAGTGATTATTGAGAAGTAGCGGCAGGCAGTTCTTGCCGAGAAGTTGTGGTGGACACTGCTTGTCGTGAAGTCGGAGTGGATATGTGGTAGTAGGGAGTGTTTGTTCCATGTTTTATGCAGTTATTTGATGGGAGAGATAGCAGATGTTATTCTAATGGAGATATTGTAATGATCAGAGTGCATTTCGTCAATATATATGAAGGTAATAAAACGCTATGTTTTTTTATTATTTGTGTGTCTCAAATAATGCATCATTACAGGTTCAGTCAACAAAGCATCTGGCTTGTGTTCTTGTATTAGAGTGTAAGTTTGGTTTTCTTGCACAATTATAGTATTTCTAATTTTCTTTTATCACGTCAATATAATTGGTATTTAAAAATTCTTGTCTTGTTGAAGAAGAACCGTGCCAGATGTGTACGTTGAGTCACACTTCCACACACAGAACAGCTACACTTGTGCTTTGTTGGCTTCGTAGATTTTATAGTTGCTGGGGACTTAATTAATTAATTGTATTAACGAAAATTTTCATTTCATTCTTTGTTGTTGTTCCATGCAGTCAGATTGCGTACAAAAACTAGTCAGGGCCAGCCGTTTACGAGACTTGCGTAATCGGACTTACAGCTACTAAAAATATTTGCATTTTCATTTTTATTTAATTAAGCCCCCATGCATCTGTTATGCCTATAGATAATCTGAAGGTGCACCTTTTGCCCCACGAGAGCTTAAAACAATAACTTGCAATCAAGACTGTTTTTAATTCAAATATCCAACATACTGTTGGAGTGGAAAAAGTTCAACATATATTTTTTCTTTCTACAGGGTGTTTCAAAAATGACCGGTATATTTGAAACGGCAATAAAAACTAAACGAGCAGCGATAGAAATACACCGTTTGTTGCAATATGCTTGGGACAACAGTACTTCAGGCGGACAAACTTTCGAAATTACAGTAGTTACAATTTTCAACAACAGATGGCGCTGCAAGTGATGTGAAAGATATAGAAGACAACGCAGTCTGTGGGTGCGTCATTCTGTACGTCGTCTTTCTGCTGTAAGCGTGTGCTGTTCACAACGTTCAAGTGTGCTGTAGACTACATGGTTTATTCCTTAGAACAGAGGATTTTTCTGGTGTTGGAATTCCACCGCCTAGAACACAGTGTTGTTGCAACAAGACGAAGTTTTCAACGGAGGTTTAATGTAACCAAAGGACCGAAAAGCGATACAATAAAGGATTTGTTTGAAAAATTTCAACGGACTGGGAACGTGACGGATGAACGTGCTGGAAAGGTAGGGCGACCGCGTACGGCAACCACAGAGGCCAACGCGCAGCTAGTGCAGCAGGTGATCCGACAGCGGCCTCGGGTTTCCGTTCGCCGTGTTGCAGCTGCGGTCCAAATGACGCCAACGTCCACGTATCGTCTCATGCGCCAGAGTTTATACCTCTATCCATACAAAATTCAAACGCGGCAACCCCTCAGCGCCGCTACCATTGCTGCACGAGAGACATTCGCTAACGATATAGTGCAGAGGATTGATGACGGCGATATGCATGTGGGCAGCATTTGGTTTACTGACGAAGCTTATTTTTACCTGGACGGCTTCGTCAATAAACAGAACTGGAGCATATGGGGAACCGAAAAGCCCCATGTTGCAGTCCCATCGTCCCTGCATCCTCAAAAAGTACTGGTCTGGGCCGCCATTTCTTCCAAAGGAATCATTGGCCCATTTTTCAGATCCGAAACGATTACTGCATCACGCTATCTGGACATTCTTCGTGAATTTGTGGCGGTACAAACTGCGTTAGACGACACTGCGAACACCTCGTGGTTTATGCAAAATGGTGCCCGGCCACATCGCACGGCCGACGTATTTAATTTCCTGAATGAATATTTCGATGATCGTGTGATTGCTTTGGGCTATCCGAAACATACAGGAGGCGGCGTGGATTGGCCTCCCTATTCGCCAGGCATGAACCCCTGTGACTTCTTTCTGTGGGGACACTTGAAAGACCAGGTGTTCCGCCAGAATCCAGAAACAATTGAACAGCTGAAGCAGTACATCTCATCTGCATGTGAAGCCATTCCGCCAGACACGTTGTCAAAGGTTTCGGGTAATTTCATTCAGAGACTACGCCATATTATTGCTACGCATGGTGGATATGTGGAAAATATCGTACTATAGAGTTTCCCAGACCGCAGCGCCATCTGTTGTTGAAAATTGTAACTACTGTAATTTCGAAAGTTTATCTGCCTGAAAATGTACTGTTGTCCCAAGCATATTGCAACAAACGGTGTATTTCTATCGCTGCTCCTTTAGTTTTTATTGCCGTTTCAAATATACCGGTCATTTTTGAAACACCCTGTACTTATAGTAAATACTTCTAAAAATATTGGAAACAACGTCTCATAAAAACACCAAGGTCTTTCGACTCATCTGTTTTTCTCTGGGATAGAGCGAAGCAAGTCGAACTATTTTTGTTCACCGTAGACGAGATAGCAATGTCCGCTGGCGATTCACAAGCGAGGGGTGTGAAGTGATTGTTACTCAAACATGCATCAATACGAGTAAGAGACTTCCACTTGGACATCGTCCAGGTAGACGTCAGGTGCGGACACTCGGATGTGACGGTATCCTGACTACTGCCTTAAGCCGTCGGCACACGGACCGTGCGTTCAATGTTAAGCGTTGAGCGTGACGAGTTGCTGACGTCATAGCGTGGAAAAAGCACGTTGGGTAGTCTTTCTGAATGTGCTGAGCAATGTCTAGCATGACAGGTATTCTGAACGTTCGTTTAAATGTTGACCAGTGAAACGGAAGAAAGCGACCTACCTCACATGCACGGCCATCTCTCTAGTACAAAATCGCGAGACGCATATTGGCTTTCATTTGAAACCCATATGCACATATTCCCGTTTCTGAGCATCAACAGTTGTATGAATTGTTGTAAAATGGCGGGAAACGTCATAGTGCTTGTTAAAGAGTTATTGTAAGTTCCGAAATATGGTGCGGCGTAGTGAGTTCAATCGCCGACTTACGAGGGAGTGGGTGCTGAGTAGCTGGCCCGTTACTCACTGGCTATAAAGTTTTATTTCTAGCGTTAGCGTTTTCTAGTAGTTTCTAACAGTTTTTTATTGGTTTAACGAAAGTATCTTCTACAATATTGGATATCATGTAAATATAAGTGCGCTAGTTCCGAGGAATGAGTTAGTTAGATGGGATTAATCCACAAGGCAGCTTGAACTACTTTCAGTAAGCTATTTTCCGGCCCTGGTAGCTGAGTGGTCAGCGCGACGGAATGTCATACCTAACGACCCGGGTTCGATTCCCGGCTGGGTCGGAGATTTGGAGATTTTCTCCGCTCAGGGACTGGGTGCCGTGTTGTCCCATCCTTATCATCATTTCATCCCCATACACGCAAGTCGCCGAAGTGACGTCAACTCGAAAGACTTGCACCAGGCGAACGACCTACCCGACGGGAGGCTCTAGCCACACGGCATTTCCATTTCCAGCAAGCTATTTTGCACTTTCATGTTTTAAGTTTTGTATTTTACATCTTACAAAGATTCTGCTGCTGAATGGGAACAGTGATCAAGTAAGACTGACCTTAGGATTTCGCTAAAACGTGAGAACGATGAAATAATTCTTATGGTATATGGAGAACTACTTTAAATTTGTATCACACTATTTGTAATGGAACTTTTATAAGCCGATGTCCTTATTGACAGGACATGGTACTTTCCTTTTTACCTTATAATATGTCCATGGTTATCGAAGATTTTATTTATGTTTACTACAGACAGAACAACAGGACCAGTATATAGAGAAGGGAACAAACGTGAGTTTTAATAGACATAACGTAGGAATTTCATGGCTGTGTATTTCGTAAACAGTGTGATGTACGAGTCAGCCGACAACTGCCGCTGGAGCGAATGTAGTCACGTGTACCACGTTGAGAACATGTGCACCGAATGCACAAGTCGCATCGTATCTGAGCGTTCAGGCAGCACTCTGATATCGGCACGCTCAACACAGACGTTCCACCGGACGATCCGTGTGCCGACGGTTTTAGCTTCTCTGTCTGACCCATACCACGTGTCCACAAAATGGTTCAAATGGCTCTGAGCACTATGGGACTTATCATCTGTGGTCATCAGTCCCCTAGAACTTAGAACTACTTAAACGTAACTAACCTAAGGACATCACACACATCCATGCCCGAGGCAGGATTCGAACCTGCGACCGGAGCGGTCACGCGGTTCCCGACTGAAGCGCCTAGACCGCACGGCCACACCGGCCGGCACGTGTCCACATTCGCCGCTTACAGCAAGTGGGTTTACCCTCTTCGCCAACCACCTGCGGTACGCTACAATGCAGCTTCCACAGAGACTTACGTTACAGATGCTTCTTTACGCATTTAGAAAACTGATTGCACTCTGCCAGTTGTTTCTTTGTAAAAGTTGGTTAAAAGTGCAAAATTTGTTCTTGGGCAAAGTAAGAATGAAATACTAAGTTAAAAAGGTTGGTGTAATTCACAAAAAATTTCAAACATGATCAAAGTAAATACCATTAGTATTAGACAATAAATAAAATATGTGGGATACTTGGAAAACTCTATATTAAACACCTAAAAATAATGAAAACAACATCACTGGAATGAGAAAACAAAAGTCATCGCAAAACGTAGCCTCATTGTTACTTCGAAAACAATATACCGCTAAAATGAAATGATCATATGGCACTGTTGGCCGGGAGGCCCCATTCGGGGGAGTTCAGCCGCCGTATTGTAAGTTATTTCTAGTTGACGCAACATCGGCGACTTACGAGTCAATGATGATGGACACACCAAACTCCCAGCCCCTGCCGGGAATCGAACCCGCGCCCCCCTGCGTGGTAGGCGGTAACGCTACCGCCACGCTACGGAGGCTGACGATATATCGCTATATTGTTGTGATGGAATAAACAGTCACTTATTCGCTAGAGTAGTATGTAATAGCAAATTACAAAATACTCGCTAGGAAGAAGTGCTTAGAAAATCTGAGACCACGATCACAGAGAAAAGTACACCAGAATAAGAATGGAAACAGCAACTATACTGAGGCAGGAGAAACGCAAATATTACAAGGAACTAATAAAAGAGGTAGAAGAGGATTATACTCAGTCTAGAACACAAACAGAAACTACCTTTGTTTTTCTAAGATGTACTGACACTCCGATAAACAGCTTTTTTAAGCAGATGCTACTACCTGCTGGGAACGTAACAGAGACGAAAACAAAGCGATGCAGTGAAAGTATGTGGTGTACAGTAAAAACTATAATTAGGCACAGCGAGTTTGGTTGATTCTCTGAGCTAACAAAAAATAAAATTTGAATGAAGCATGTATGCTACATAGTGACTGAGGAGGTTAATGGTGTAATTAAGTAGGCTTTCAACTACATTATTCTTCGTGTTAACCAGTAGTGTTTTCATACATCGATAAACAATCGATTAATCGATAGTATCTACACTATTGTCACTACTGGTAGTCCGCTTTAACTATTGATAGTCCTATCGTTTGTAATGTAATTCTTTTTGAATTGGCGATTCAAAAATTGTCGGTTCCTATTACCTCCATCGCGTTTGGAGTGCAGAGGGAAAGTAGATTGTGTGGAGGTATTTAATCAACAACAAACATGGTGGCGCCTTAGTCAGTGTAAGTTGTTTATAAACTATGTTGTTAAGAGACTGGTCGCTGAGGAGGAGGGGTCGTGAAGGAGGGAATTTTCTTGTTTGTCTTCCAGTGATGACAACTCACGGTCGTCCACATCTCGTACCGATCAGATGCTTATGGTAAAAACTACACAGGTAAATAACGTAGATTCGTGAATGTGCATTATACTAATTTTCGTCTTAAATGTGCGAGCTTACTTATTTCTAGCAAGGAATACAAATGTAAATAGGGCTGTTGTAATACAACGCAGTTAGTAGGGAAATAAATGGCATTTTAAAGGTTTGATAAGTCATTCTGCTTGTATAGTATAATGCATTTCAAAATAAATACCATTATTGTCGTTATTAATTAAACGCACCTGCTGCTGTCCTCTTCTGTTTCCGAGCCTTCATTGTACTTAGAAGAGTTTTCAGTTGTACATGTTAATGGGTAAATTGATTCGAAAACATAAAACACTGACGCAGTCCTAATGCTCCGGCGTCACTTCTGCTGCTACAGAAGCACAAATATCACTTATATTCATTTGCTGGTTGCCCATGTTGTGCTGGATTACCGGAGCTTGTTCCTTCTAGGACACACCAGCTTCCGCAAAACTAAATATAGTAAAAGCACAACCCGTCGAGTGTAAAGTTTTTTTTATTTGTATGGTGGCTGGAAATAATCATTAAAATATACAGCTGTATTTACATGCTAATCTGCTTTCACAGCATCGCAGTGCATATTCGTAAGTAATTCGGGCGACATGTGAATGTTTCAGAGGATGTGAGACAAAGCTGATCTCTTCTTGCCAAGAGTTGACTGTGAATGTCCAGCAATGTTTTTGCAAAACTCCAAATCCTGTAGATAATGTATTTCTTAAGCTCTTGCACGTTAATGCTGAAAGCCCATGTTTGAAACTTGTGCAGCGGGCGAATAAGCTCACCACTATAATTATGTTTTTCATGTTTTCGAGTTTACATCATTCTGAAACCTTATTAATAATTTATCGAGCATACCGAGGAAGAATTCTGCCTGTAAAGCTTCTAACTCCACGGGGTATCGTAGGAGGTGTCCCCAATGTGCCAACAGTGGCTTCTTCGTCACTCATTTCGTTGTTTAAACGACACACAACAACAGGCTTATTCTTTATTACGCAACTATGGTGCCACAACTGTTGAATCGCTTTCGTTGGCAGCAGTGAGACAAAGAGCACATCAGCGAAGAAATGTTCCGAATGGTGCCGACATGAAACGATCACTACTTTTCGCATGCCACCGATAGACTCTCTTGGCTGAGGAAACTCCGCGCTTCCAAGATGAATTTGTTAATGTAAGAAGTGCGTAAACAGTTTTTTTTTTGTTATTGTTTTGAAAATGAACCATGAAAATCAGGCATCTGTGTCGAATTTTTTCAAGAAATGGGGGGATAATTGTCAGTTTGTAAAGTGTACCATCTGCATTAAAGATTATAAACATGATCATGGAATAGGACTAACTTAAGAGGCCACTAAAAAGAAAGCACGGTGAAAAACTAAGAACCACGAATTAGAAATAGAACTGAAAGGGGAGATATCAACTTGTGAGCTAGATCAAGTGCAATTGATGCAACAGAAAGAATCGAGTAGCTCTATAAAAATTATTTTAACAGAAGTCAGTTGTACGATGCCAGTTCAAAAGTAAAAAACGCACTTGATTCTTGCACAGAATTTCCGACCATCAAGTTTAGAAAAAAAAATTGTTCATGCCTTAGACAGCAGATATGAGATGACAGATAAAACCACACTTAAATGTTGACTGATCTCAAAACTATAGAGATAAACAAAAAGTAAATTAGAGAAAGCCATTACAAAATGTAATTTTTTTAGTGTTGCAACGTACATGTGGAAGAGCAACGCAAATGAAGGCATACTGCCATTGGCTTGCCACTTTATTATAGAAGAAAAATTAGTTTTATCCATATTAAAAGTGACAAAAACTGCAGGTTATCACAACGCAGAATTTATGCACCGTTGCAAAATTAAAATTATTTAAAATGTTTCTTTCTTTAACTCGGCAATGCCATGCTGAGTTTCGTTTTATTCTTGTGATCGGGTACATTTCGGTGAAGTCAAGTCGGCGTAACTTTTCTTGGCGGTTTCACCCCTACCCTCCCCCACTTCCGCTTACCCCTCTTGTCGATAGAAATATGAAGCCGTCGTGTCATTTTTTTTTCTATTTACGGACACTGCCAACCGTAAAAAATCATTGAATAATTGCGTTACAACAGGCATAATATATTTTCTTATTCATTGTTACAAATAAGCAACACATTCGAACATCATGTCTGTATAATGCTCTATTGCGAAACAGTGTTACTTCCGCTCCCATAGTTTTCACTTGAGAGTGTGTGCGATAGCAGATTAACAAGTGAGAAAGAACGCGAACACCAACACTGTCTGAACCAAAACTAAGACAGCATAGCAAAATCAGCATAGCAATGGCGTTTTAATAATAGTGTTGTTGTCTTCCGAGTATATAAACCACTTGCTATTGTGGCAATTTATGCGGAAGTGCTTCCATTGTGTTAGCGAATCGGAACAGAATTAAAACTTTCGGTGCTGATGAAACAGCATCAATATTAATGCATATTTGCCAAAAAAAGACTAACCATAGCAAGTTGTCAAATTCTGGTTGGGACATTTCTGATTCCGAGGCTTATGTATAGGGTCCTGACCCAGATAATATTTTTTTTAACATTAAATATAAGAAAGTGCGCCGAATATCTAAGAAGACTGTACCTTATAACACAAATAGGTTAAAAGAAACAGAGGTAAGAAGAAAGTATGAGTCAAAAATAGCAGATAGCCTAATGACTAGGAATATGGTAGTAATGTGAACAATGACTGGTCTCAAATTAAGGAGACAGTATACTGTGCAGCCTCTAAGATACTGGGTAGACGGAAAAACTCCGATAAAGTGTGGTTCAACCAAATGTGCCACTAACAAATTGAAGAAAGAAGGTTGGCTGGGAAGATGTGGTTAGAAAATCTGAGAGATCACGATCGAGACAAGTACACCAGAATAATAAAGGAAACAGCTACTATACTGAGGCAAGAGAAAAGCAAGTATTACAAGGAACTGATAAAAGAGGCAGAAGACGATTGTATTCATCACAGTCCAAGACAGATGTACCAAAAAGGAAAGAATGTAACACAAAAATATAAAAAGAAACATTTATTAAAAACACCCAAGGAAACATCCTCACAAGTGATGCTGAAGTAGAAGAGCGTTGGGCCGACTACTTCGCTGATTTACTAAACTGCGAAGCCCAACTTTTATGTGACGTGCCAGACACAGTAGACATCAAAGTAGAGCCACCCAGTGAAGAAGAAATAAAGGGAATAATTAAAAATTTATAAAATAATAAAGCTTCAGGTTAAGATAAAATCGTGTGTGAACGAAGAGAGAATGGAGGGTCAGAATTGGTAAAAAGAATTGCGAAATTGATGAGGAAAGTGCGAGAAGATGAGAAAATGCCTGACGGATGGAAAACGGCCATAATCTGCCCTATTTCAAAAAAGAATGACCCTCTGGATTATTATAGTTTAGAGGAATTTCACTCCTTAATGTAACCTACAAAATCCTATCACAGTGTCCACTCAAGAGAGTGATTCCACTAGTTGAAGAAATTATAGGTGACTATCAGTGTGGTTTTATGAGAGACAGATCAACTAGTGACCACCTCTTTACACTCCGACAGGTAAGTGAGAAAGCATAACTATGACATCCACATGGCATTTGTTGACTTCAAAAAAGCTTACGACAGCATACACATGAGCACAATAACCAGGATTCTCAAAAAGTGTTTCAATTTCCTGAAAAGTTAATATACCTAATACTGATGTGCTTGGAGGAAACCTACTGCAAAGTAAAGACCAACACCGGAATGTCAAAGGAGTTAGAAGTCAGAACAGGCCTTAGACAAGGAGGTGGTTTATCTCTAATTCTTTTCAATCTGGTTTTAGGAAAGATAGAAAGCACCAAACAGTAAACCCAGTTGGAGTAAAGATGGGTAGGAATAAAATACATCGTATTGCTTATGCGGATCGTATTGTCCTAATAAATGGAAACAAAGAAGAACTACAACTCACGACAAATTCCTATAGAAACATTGAAAGAAAACCAGGATTAGACATTAATGATAAGACAACAGAGTACATGGTCGTGAGCAAGGCACCTAATGATGGTAGTCCATTGACAGTTGATGATTTCATTTTTAAAAGAGGAGACACCTCCAAATATGTATTTGGGAAGCATCATCAATGAACAGAATAAAATGGAAATTGAAATTAAAGCGAGGATAGCAGCCGCGAATAAAGCTTATTGTGGCGTACGAGATGTGTTATCCAGTAGAGATGTTTCCAGAAGCTTCAGACTTAGGCTATATCAGAGTGTAATTCTGCCAGTAGCTCTATATGGGTCAGAAAGCTTCACATTTAGAAAGTCAGATGAAAAAAAATTAGTTTTTGAAAGGGAAATACCAAGGAAAATTTTTGGACCCAAGAGAGACCAAGAAACACATGAGTGGAGAATACTTAAAAACGAGGAACTAAAGGAGCTATATCAACAAGCTGATATTAGTCAAAGGATGAAGAGGAGCAGACTGATGTGGGACTGACGTCTAATTAGGATGGAGGAGGAACAACTACCTGAAGTAGCATTCTACAAAAGCCAGGAACAGAGAGTACTGGAAGAGGAATGTAGAGAACGCGTATGGTCTTCAAGGCCCAAGCGACAGTTAAGAAGAACAGCAAGTTGTAAGTATAGACCTTACTAACCGAATCGGAACTTTCCAGTGGCAATGGAAAACCCTCAGCTATTGTGTAATGGAAGCTGTTGTATCGCCACTACAGTGAAGCCGACGAAACGCTATCTGTCAAGTTCTGGCAAGTGCAGACTTTGAGTGGCACAGGTAAATTATAGGAATACATTGGTATGATGCGTGTGGTGCCAGCACTGCTGTCTCTCGCCGCACCTTACCTTATCCTTCATTAATACCGTATTGCGCTTTTTGTAGCACCCTGTGCGCTTCGCCGAAAGGCGAAACACCCAACAAAACGTCTACGAGCAACACATCTGCACTAAGATCAAAAGTCTTGCCGATCTCAGCGATATAGCAGCTGTAGCACTGCAGTAGAGTGATGGCCCTTTTGTTTTGTACTGAGTGTCAACTCCACTGAGAAAAAACATAATAAGTGATGAAGCCACCCTTGATCTCTTCAACGCAGTTTCAATCTCGTTATTGCCATGTGCAGTTTATACCGTATTTGCTGCAGTTCGTCAGCAAGCATGCACACCTACGGTAGCAGCACTGCGTTGCGGACCAGTAAACACTTTTCCTCTCGCATCCCTATTCCTTATGGTGACCTTCTTCTTCTTCTTCTTCTTCTTCTTCTTCTCCTCTTCCTCATCCTCTTCCTGCTTTCCCCGTTCTTCTAAGGCGCTGAAGCTCAACGTAACATAGGCAAGTAATGTATTGGCCCAATTTTTGTAAGAATTATTATTTTTTATATATTACGAAAGTAATTTCTTAGATAACAAGACGTTGGAAAAAAGCAAATTTTTTGACAGTTTTATACAAAATTTCGGACATACTGGCAGGTTGTGTAACATCACATTTTTCCAGGTCATCAGTCAGATCTTACTAGAATACAATATCCGTGATAAGACAGTGGTAGTGGTTACAGACAAAGCAGCAGTTACGAAAAAGCTGCCTGTATGTTAAGGATTCGTCTTTCACCCTGTTTTGCCCACTGCATCAACTTAACAGTACAAGATTGTTTCAAAGCAGAAACATTTTCAAAAATTTCATTGAAAATAAAGGCTAATGTGACTTTCTTTCATAACTCTACACAAGACACTGGAAAACTGCGCTATGTTCAAAAAAGAGCAAACGTAAAAGAACTGAGACTGATACAAGAGGTGCCGACACAACGGAACAGCTCATGCCACACGCTCAGAAGAATTTTGTAAGTACAAAGTGAACATGCGATTGCGATCAACGAAAGTCCAAAAGCACTGTCTACCCTCACAGCAGAAAACTACTTAGCTATACAAGAGATAATAAGAGCTTCTTGAACCTATTGAAGTAGCAACAACAACAATATCACGAAAGTCATATATCACTGGTTCCTTAATTATACCTCTTATACAAGGTATTGCTGCAAAAGTTTTCAAACTTGTAAAACACGTTAACAAACAATAAAGGACGAATTGTTCTGGATTCCTTAATTAAATCAGACAATCAAAAAGTGAAACCATTTAACATATTGACTGTTAATATGCTTGTGACATTATTAGATACTAGGTTTAAAAAACTGGTTTCAGGACATTGCAAGAAGCAGAGAACGCTGCTGAAGTACTTCAGAAGGAGTATGCTGCTATCATCGCATCAACTACAAGAATAATACCTGAAACAGGAGCATCCATGAGCAATGCTATTACGTCTACGGATGTGTCTAACGGTTTGAAATTGGATGATCTACTTTTTTTTTGCCCAATCAGGAACAGCGTAACGCCTATGTCGTTACACAAGTCAGTGATTCCATAACTGACCTACATCAATATTTTGAAGAATCTGTAATAGACAAGCATGCTTGTGTATTAGATTACTGGTCAAAATGTAATAGTACGTTGTGTGTAATGGCCCTTAAATTTTTATGGTGTCCAGGGAGGGCTTTCTCCAAGGCAGGATAAATAATTAGTTAAAAACGCATCAGACTAAAGGAGAAGAATTTAAACACTTTAAGTGTATCTTTTATTGTTGTATTTTAAACAACAGACTAAAGGACTAGAACTTGAATACCGTAATTTTTTACACAAAATTTGCAATTCTTGTATTTTTATATTTTATAAAATAAAAATTCTTTGAAAGCTACTTTTTATTTTAAATACCTGCCCGGAACAATCAGCAGTTATCCGATATATTGACAGTTTTTAAAAATACTATCGATAATGTCGGATGCGTCTATTATCGATGTTTAAGCAACATTACTAGCCAGACGCCGCAATATCTTTTACTATTCCAATAAAATCTGAAAGGCCATGTAGATTAAATATCTTCGACAACTGACGCAGCTAATATATCGTATCAATTAATAGACAGGCCATCGTTTCAGCACAGGTAAGGTATCATGTCCTAAATGAGTATGGTGCTGGCGATGGAGCCAAAACATTATTGCTCTCTGTGATCTACCCTATGAAGAGTGCAGGAAGCGTAAGAGAACTCACAGGAATCAGGAGCGAGAGTTCACTGACAGCGTTCTGAACGCGTGAGGGGCTCTTCCTGTATGATGAGCCAAAGCCCCGGCGGACGTTGTGCGAGATGACATATGTGATTTGCGCTGCCGCTCTTTGTGTCAGCCTTTCCGTGTCCCCGTCTCGCTTTCTTTTCACACGACCGTACTAGCCATAGGCGCCAGTGTAAACCCACACAGTTGACGCCGGCGGTGAGACGGATGGACCGACGCCACAGACAGCAGCGCTGCCTCGTGGGAGGCTGCGGACTACGTGGGACGCGACGCCAGCGCCGTGGCGGTGACAGCGGTAATTACGGTCCCGCGGGGCGCCGCTGCCTTTGTAGTCGGAAAGAGGCGGCGCGGTCTGCACTACAGTCCTGTCACCGGCCTGCATAAAACATCCGCCGACGTCCCCCCATCCCCACCCTGCCTGCGCCCAATGCTGCGCTCCCATGTGAAGGCGGGCCGGCAAGCAAGTGACCAGTGCAGTAGCCTCCTGTATTCCCACAAGGTGGCAGATTCCTAATGAACATCCGGCACACTGTTAACCCCCGTTCACACACGCAACTAGAGTTATGCAACTGCTAGCGGGATACTGTGGTAGTGCTGTGTACTGCCCTTTACGCTAGATGCCACAAAATCTAGGCAGTATCCGGTTTTTGAGACTGCGTCAACTGAGACAATTCGGGCAGTTATTAATTTATAGTTGAAGCTGAAGCAAGTGTTAAGTACTGTGAACTGAAAACACTAATTATAGATCCGAGAATGGATTGTGCACAAGAATAATACATAAAAAGCATAACGAAAAGAACTCCCACAAGCGCCGGCCGTAGTGGTCGAGTGGTTCTAGGCGCTACAGTCTGGAATCGCTCGACCGCTACGGTCGCAGGTTCAAATCCTGCCTCGGGCGTGGATGTGTGTGATGTCCTTAGGTTAGTTACGTTTAAGTAGTTCTAAGTTCTAGGGGGCTGACCTCAGATGTTAAGTCCCATAGTGCTCAGAGCCATTTCAACCATTTTTTTTAACTCCCACAAGAAGGCAAAATGCTGTCCGTTGTGGCAAACCAGCCAACCATTTGGTTGTAAATGAAACCATTGTATGACATTACTGGCCCAGACAACCTGTTTGAGGTGTTTGGCCGCCTCGTGCAATTCTTTCTATAGGGTGACAATTATTGAACTATATGTAAAAAACATAAATTAGTTGCAAACTACGGCGTGCACATACTTCATTCAACATGTAAACGTCACTACAGATATTCGGATTTAGGTTACGACAAGTTCGGTATGCCTGCCATCATTGGCGATAATGTGGCACAGACGAATAGTGAAATCCTGCATGAGCCGCTGAACTGTCGGAATATTAATGCTGTCATTGACCTCATGAATGCCTGTTTTCAGCTCATCTATGGTTTTGGGGTTATTGCTGTACGTATTACCTGTAATATAGCCCCACAAAACGGAGTCCCATGTGTTCAGATCCGGAGAAGACGGCGACCAATCGAGACCCATGCCAGTGGCCTCTGGGAACCCCAGAGCCAGAATGCCGTCCCCAAAGTGCTCCTCCAGGACGTCAAACACTCTCTAGTTTCTATTGGGTCTAGCTTCGTCTTTGATGAAACACATCTTGTCAAAACCAAGGTCACTTTGGATAATGGGGAAGAAATCATCTTTCAAAACCTTCACGTACTGTTCGGTAGTCACCGTCCCATCACGCAATTTCATGGGGGCTTAATTATATTGAATGCAAATATTTTTAATTTTAGTCGCTGTCTGTCCGATTACGCAGTCTCGTAACCGGTTGGCCCTGACTAGTTTTAGTACGCAATCTGACTGCATAGAATAACGACAAAGAATGAAAGAAAACTTCTGTTAACACAATTAATTAATTAAATCCCCAGCAACTATAAAAGCTACGAAACAACAAAGCACAAATGTAACTGTTCTGTGCGTGGAAGTGTGATTCAACATACACATCTGGCACGGTTCTTCCTCAATAAGACAAGGTATTTTAAGCACCATTTACACTGAAGTAATTAAAAAAAAACAGAAATACTATAATTGCACATAGAAACCAGAATTACACTCTAATACATGAACACAAGCCAGATGCTTTGTTGACTGAACCTGTGACCAAGAGACATTGTTAGTTAAGACATTTGAAATAAAAAAAAATTTTCTTTACCTTCATATATATTGACGAAACATACACTCTGATCATTACAACATCCGCAATCGAGCAGCATCGGCTGTCTAACCCATCAGAACAATTGCATACAACATGCTCACAGCTAGTCACGGCTACATCAGAACTCCTACTGCCCACTTCTCAATAAGCACTCTCCACGACGACTTCTCGACAAGTACTCTCCACTACCACATCTCAACAAGCACTGCCAGTGGAGGCGGCTGAATAATACTCTTTGGCGCAATCTCTGGCGCTGTGACTCAGTGTAGCCACCTTTCACAATATCTCACCGATTATCCCGTGACTGGACACTGCACACCACACAGTCATCCATTGAGCGTAAGGAGACTTGTCGATCTCGAAATGCTTATCCTCAGTCCCCCAGATGCGCCAGTTTTGCTTATTGACGAAACCATCCAAATGAAAGTGGACTTCGTCGCATACTTTCGCATGCTAATTCCCATCGTGCCCCGCGGCCAACCGTGCAGTTTGGATGTCGAAACGCAAACTGTTCTGAAGTTATGACAATTTTATTTCATACAGTTCAATAATTGTCAGCCTTTGCAAAAACAGACATAATGTCTGATAGGATAGCCGCAATCAGTCATTTTTCAATGTTATTTTAAACCATCTTGACTGCAAAATGTTTATTCATATGACCGGTTTCGGTTCCTCTATAATCATCTTCAGATCTGTAACAATAATGATGCTGATTTGCTATTTCACGAATGCAAACCTTTTCATCCTATCTAATCAACATGAAATGTACCAGAACGTACCTGATATTTCGGTTACAGGAGTAACCCGTCCAAATACAGCAACTCTCACATGCTGCGTCACATAAAATTGGTTCGCAGAATGCACGTCATTTATATTAATTGTAACACTATTACCGACAGGTGGCGTCTGGTACATTTGTTACATTACATGTGCACATACTGTATTCAGTATGTTTTTGTGATTAACTTGTATCTCCAAAAATACTTAATTAATATCTGTAGATGTCACGATTAAAGTCTGTACTTATCAAAATTAAAAAACACAGTAAAATTATCATATTTATACTATCTAAAAATTGTCAGCCAGTATTTTACCCCACTTCATTGACTTTTACGTTGACAAGGATGAGACGGATTTATTAGGACCACATAAACCACAAGTCCCAGAGCAAGGGAAATATCCGACCCGACCACGGATCGAAACCGGGACTCCGTGATCTAGATGCAGAGATGTAAACCACTAGACCACGAGCTGTGAACTGCTTGTAGATGTCAGTTGCAGAAGCGTCACTTTTCCCACAGTTTAGAATTGAATGGTATTAGTTAACATAGCGAGTTCTTATAATTCTTGCTTTTGCAGCTATTACACCACCCTCGGGATGTAAAATAAGGGGCAATCAAAAAGTTTTTATATGAGGAGGTTGCTGCACAATATATGCTACATAGGATGACTTCGGAGGAAGGGATTAGTGTGGCATCCGTATCTTTCCGACGTGTGTGCGGTAAATGCCGGAAGTGTACTACATTATGCGAAACGCATAGAAACACGACTAGCAGGCTGCTGGTCTGTTCTTGGCTGCCGATGGACCAACAGCGGTGAACATCTATAGATAATGGGAAGTGTGTATGGAGCAGCATGTCTTCCGAAAACAGCCGTTGTTGAATGGTGCGCGAGGAGGGGTGCTGCTGCTTCATGACAACACGGGGTCCCGTATCACAAATATTAGGCAGAAGTTTCGTCAACTCGAGTGGGAGACACTCGAGCACTCGCCCTATAGTCCAGATCTCTCCCCCATGCGATTATCACGCCTTCAGTCCCGTAAAAGAGACCTTGAAGGGCCGACGATATTTGTTGGATCATTATGTGCTTACGCAATTCTTCACGCAGCAGGACACTGTGTTTTACCAAACGGATAACTTCAACCTGGTGCGTCGGTGGGACAGTTGCTTCAATGCTCACGGTGATTTTGTCTGATTGGCAGACTTTTCGCTCCCCACTTATATTTTTGGTTAATTGCGCTTGTGCTGAGATCTATCGCAACTCAATCATGTTGCTGGTTTATTTATTGGGAGGCAGTTGTTCCAGCTTAATAATGTAGTGTACGGGAACAATAACGTTGTGCAGTATGAGATGAACTTCGTTGGATGACACCTGTTGGCTCTATAGAGCACACCCTTATAAGGAAGCGTTGCCTTTCCTGGCTTCTGTCTGGCTAGCTCTGAGAAAGCAGTATTCATAACAGCCTGAGACGAATGGACGGCTAGGTTGTCTGAGGGTGAATGTACACAGAGTATTACAAATTAGTGTGAGAGCGCGTTGTAAATAGTGTAGCGGCATCACCGTTTCTGATAGGGAAAGTTAGTTTTGTGAGATATTCGGAGCATGAGTTACAGTCAGTTGTGTGCCGGATTGCAGTAAGTTACGCTGACCAGCGGTTGCGAACTGTAATTGAGGCCACAGGGCTGTCGAACCGCTGAAAAGAGTAAACGCAGCGGTTCACATGTCGCAAGCTATAGGCAGAAGGAGCCCACTGGCGCAACCGGGGTGTGGGGCAAACGTGACGCAAAGCAACGCGTTAGCGAAAGAGAGGTGCACAGTCGAATATAAATAGGTGTTGTTTCCTAATGAGATTCATTCAAGTGTGGCAGCTCTCCTGGACAGCGGATCGTTTCACTCCGCTGGGCTACACGCAGCAACAGATGTGGCGACAGCGTACCAGTCCATGGCGGGTCGTTGGTTCGACCCTCTGAGGCCGACACGGGGTCCACAGCCAGCCAGGGTGGGCCACGCTTCGGCTCGCTACCGCAGGCAGTCGTCTCGGCTCCCGACACACGTCGGAGACTTCCGAGTCGAGGGCCACAGGTTCAGACGCCGGAATGGGGGCGGTCGTTGTCGCCGCGTTCCCAGCTACGCCAGCCGAGGAAGAAGCAACAGTGGGGCCGGCCTATAGCTCCTGGCGGAGCAGTGCGGAGACAACGAGGGCAGTGATCGTTGAGTCGGCTGCTGGCGCAGCCATCTTGGTATAATTGGAACTGTGCAGCTGGCTTACAAGGCCGGCACAACACAGCATTGCATTGCACAGGTCGCAGGGGTAGTGGCCTCAGCATTGCGGGGACTTTGACGCGGACTGAGGTGAACGAAGCTCTGCAGTAGAAACGAATAAGTCATTTGGAAAGCTCTCACCGAGATTTAATATGGCACCCCCTGGCACCCACCCACTACATTTGGTGTCAATACGCCACATTTGGCGTCGGATACCACAACAATAGTGAGGATTTTGGTGTACTTCAATTTGTATGATTATTATTCAAACTGATGGTGATTAACAGCAGTACACATTCATCAAAGACAGTTCTCGTGATAAATAAAAAGGATCAAAGCATTATTAAACAATATTTAAATACTTGTTGCCAATAGCGAAGGAGCATACTAAACTTGTAGCCAAGGTGAGAGCTGTCAACATATCGACGACATTGCGATATCTTCTGCGTAACGGACACAACTATAGGAAACGAACTTGAGTGGAGTCTGCATCTCCACCTGCAACAACTGAGTCGAATGTCTGACTGTTACAACGAGACCAAATCAACATATTTTCGATGGTAATGAAGAGTCGAATTGTGGTAGCATGCTCTCTCTCGCAATCACTCCACAAATCATGCAGCGTTCGGTTTCTCGAACCATCATCTTTATATGTTTTTCTGTTCTGGTTACATATTTATTTAGTTATCCAAAAAATCCTTCTGGATTATTGGGGACGCCATTTGTCTGTACGTATTCTGTATGCCGCCACCCCAGCACACACACAAAAACAGGCGCGGGCGTGCGCACACACACACACACACACACACACACACACGCACACACACACACGCACACACACACACACACACACACACACACACACACACACACACACTCACACACTTGCTTGCACAAAAATTTTGACACTAAAAGTGGGTCACTCCTTTCGCAAACTGCAAAACTGTACCAGCCAACTACATTTTTCACGTTTCCTTCAGTACTAAAATGACAACACGCTGCAACCGACTGGATCCCAGCAGCAACTATTCCACGAAAGCTATGACAGAATGCTGATGCTTAGAAATTTAATCACCAAGGAGCCGTCATATTGTGGTGCTCGGTGATGATGGAAGGCTAGTGAAATCACTTATGAACAAACGTCTGTAACTTTCAGTGGCGTGTACAAAGTGGTACTGCCGCGGTGATGCCACTGGAAACTGTCTGTACGCATCAGGAGCGACTGCAGTACGCCACGAGCTTGCTTTATGACACGGAGAAGCAGCATGTGGGACTGTCTTGTGCAGAATTGTCTCGGGGTTGCCTTGGAGCAAGGTCACCTCCTTGGATAGCGTCCCGCGACGACACGGAACCTCTTCAGAAGATTTTGATAGTGTGCTGCTGTGACGGCTCGCTTCTTACAAACATAATCGGTTAGCAATACGTCATGGCAGTCACTCAGCTTTACTCATCCCGATGAAGTTTGGGTCTTCACCGTTTTTGGTTTTGGTAAATCCTTGTTTTTCCACTATTTACTTTGCTCTTTTGTCTTACTCGAGGTCACTGTGCCAAGCTCAGAATTAGTTCACGATGAGTAGGTTGCTAAAAGTGTAACCGACTGCACCCCGATTTAGGCGATCTTTTGAAACGGGTGTGAGCAGTCGTGGAAATCAGCGCAGTCTTACAAACACAATAGCTAAAGTAAATTTTCCTGTAACAACCTCTACTCTCTTACAGACTGTATCAGGAGCCAAGCAAAGATACAGTTTGTCACCATTACTATTCAACTGTATGCTGGAGAAAGTTGAGAGAGATGGAGAAGAGAGGGAAAAAACCGATAAGTTAATAATTACATAAAGTTAGGCAATCAAAATAAGCAATAAATTCTCTGGCTTTTGTAGATGATTTTGTAACGACAGATGGATCTTCAGAGAATGCGAAGAAAATCCTAGAACTTCTGAAAGAAGCAGCTGAGAAGGTAGGCCTACAAATATCGCTTGAAAAAGCAGAGTCCGCAGCTCGTGGCCGTGCGGTAGCGTTCTCGCTTTCCACGCCCGGGTTCCCGGGTTCGATTCCCAGCGGGGTCAGGGATTTTCTCTGCCTCGTGATGACTGGGTGTTGTGTGATGTCCTTAGGTTAGATAGGTTTAAGTAGTTCTAAGTTATAGGGGACTGATGACAATAGATGTTAAGTCCCATAGTGCTCGAGCCATTTGAACCGTTTGAAAAAGCAGAATACACTATCAATAAAGGTAACACATGAAGAAGTATGGCAACATAAAAAAACAGACATCTTTATTCGTCTGGGTGAAAATATAAACACAAAAATTGAAAATGGCAGTTTTCTTTCCAGAACTGAAAAAAAAAACAAAGAGAGTATACGTGAAAATAAAATAGGTGTATAGTTAAAGGTATTTTTTTCTAAAGATGTTAAATTGCGGCATTATAATACATTTGTGAAATCAGAAGTCCTCTACGGATCGGAAACAATTCTTCTATCTATATTCAAAATGGCCGTAGAAGATTTGGAAAAGATGTAAAGAAGCACCCGTGAAAATTGTAGAGCCAATTAAGAGCAAAAATGGCAATGTTGTATTGAGACCAAATAAGGAAGTATGCTCTCCCTTAACAAAAGATGAGATACAGGCGTGTTAACATGATATCGACATATACAAATAACGAAGGAAAACAGGTTATTAACGAAGATGCACAGTTTCTTCCAAAACAAAAAAGTAGACAGAAAATGGGTGGAGAAGTATGACAAAAAGGACTTAGGGGATCTTGCTCAAAAGAGACCAATACAGTCAGCAAATTTAATGGTTTTCAGGAACATAAAACGAACAGCAAAAAAAAGTCAAATGGCCAGATGAGAGGAAAAGAGCTTATTCTGACAAAATTGTAGAGTTTTGAAGAAGGATGAAGGAAAAGAAAAAAATAGTTATCCTCATGTGGTCCTAAGATGACGTATAGCGAAATAAAAAGAAGGGGTGTTACTTTTCACATGTAAACGCCTGCACGTTTGGCTGTTTCCATCGTACGTTATTGAGTCAGTTTCATTTAAAAACCGTCGATTCCTAACAGTACTTATTGTCAAGGCAGTATTAAAATGAAAAAAAAATAGTAAAAAAATAATTGATCACCTTCGAACACGAAGATTGCCGTCTTGAAAAACTGCCTGTTGGCTCCTGTTTCGGGTTCTTCGGCCAAAGTTCGTTTGATAATTTCTCTGTCGTTTTGCCAGCAACAGTGGCTGACATTGTCAAAGCTTCACCCTCCATTGTTGGACTGCTATTGGTGGACTGCCGGAGCGGCCGTCGATTATATGTACCTGGCGCGGCAACATCGCAGGGCTTTCCCTTGGTCGTTGCCACTGCAATTCTCCCCTTCCTACCTGCAGCGGTAGTTCGCTGCACCACGGGAATCCAGGATCAATGCACCTTGAGGCTTTCTTCTTTCTAATCTTTGTAGTTGAAACTGTTCTCATGTTTGTGTATTTCTGTAGTTCATATGAACGGGCAGGTGTGATAGCTTTTCTCTATAGTACGAACTTCCGCGTCTGCGAATTTTACTATGTGGCCGGTGTCACGCAGCGCGACTCGCATTCGGGAGAGCGACGGTTCATATAGGTAGCCGGCCATCCTGATTTAGGTTTTCCGTGATATCCCTAAATCGCTCAAGGCAAATGCCGGGATGGATTCTTAAAGGGCAAGGCCCCTTTCCTTCTCCATCCTTCCTTAATCCGAGCTTGTGCTCCATCTATATTGACCTAGTTATTGACGGGATGTTCAACACTAACCTTCCCTTCCCCCTCCTCACACAGCGCGTGCTTCGCCACGCCGATTTTTGCACCTGCCCCAGTCTGCAATGCCGCTAAGTACGTCGATCCTGATGTTGATTGATTCCAACATAGATTTTTCCGTATGTACATGCTGTATGATATTTTCCCGACATTGCAAATAGCTCCCTTTTTTAGTTTTCCGATCTCATACACTCCTCGATCTTCTTTGTCGGTTTATAAGTAGTCCGAACGCCGCATCTCCTCAATATACAATAGGCTCTGTCCGTCACTCTGTGGATGTATTGCAGGAAGGCCGTACCCGACATTTCTTTTTCCAGTGTTTTACTTCACCTAGTGTTTGATTCTGTGGCACTTCTTCCGTAGCAGGTGGAGTACCTATTGCTCCTCAGAACGCTTCCCAGCTTGTTTCATCTCGCGTCTGAGATGCTTTGGCTCAGACATTCGTCTTGCTAACTTTACGAGCGTATTAAACACGCCTCTTTTCTAGCTCGGGTGGCGACTTGACAGTTCATGCAGGTATCGGTCTGTGTGGGTCGGTTTTCGATACGGATTATGTTGCAGGTTTTTACCAGGACTAGTATATGGGTGAGTGCTGCAGTACGGACAAACGAAAATACTGTGGTGTTTCTGTTTGGCGCGTGGGGAAAACGTGATGGCTTCTTTATGCCGTATGGTAGTATTATGAATCCCTCTCTAGCGACTATGTTTGGAGCTAGGATCGAACTACATCAAAGTATTGAATGAAAGGTGGTAGCATTGAGAACAGTGGCATGATACTGCTTTCAGGTTCTGAGATTATATCTGTAATCCAGTGATCGGGGTTGAGACAATCTCAGATGTGAAAGAACAAAATACGCAAAGATTTTGTGCCATATACAACGTTGGAAACTCGTAGTCTCCTTAAACCTAATTTGTTGTCTGTAACTAGGCTAAGGAAGTCGTCATTGGTCGCGAGGTTCGTTGTACATGTTTGTTCTCGCAAGTTCTATCACTCACATCAATGTATATTAATAGATGATGATGGTAAGCGCCAAGAAAAAAGTTCCCAGAGATCTATTTTACTTAATTTCTACTTTGAATTTCTGCAATTTAAATCCGAAAGAACCTGCTTTACTTCAAAATTAGCGAAAGTAACCACGTCAGAGTTTAAAAAAAAACATCAAAGCAACGTGTAACACAAAAATTCCCATAAAAAATTAATGAAATGGCTGTAAGTTTTTTCGGTTATATCTGAAAGTCGAAAATACTCTCGCATTTGGTAATTAGAATGCCATAATATGACTTCTCATTTAATGTAAACAAAGTTTACGTAATTGACAGCTGTGACAGCTGTCAAAAGCAAACTTTCCGCCGTAGCGAGAGAGCAGCTTTGATGTGACTTGTCGGCGCCCGGAATCTAATGGCGGATGTCACAACTTAAGCGGGTTAGCATGTCTACGATAAATATGTGAATTCACCTGACGAAACCCTACCCACTTACACTAAAGCACAGCCCTCCAAAACAACACGTAAAACGCATGCAGTAGCAGCTACAATAAATAAATGAATAAGATACAGAAAGTAAATAGCAATAACTATTAACAAAATACTATTAATGGTGGGTCAACAATGCCAACAGAACGTTTCAATCAAATTACATTTAATTCTTAGGAAAGCAAATACTGAGAAAAGGGTTTCACAAAATAGAAAAAAATACGATAGAATCTATATGTAATCCCTTAAGTCTTTAGAGGGGAGATGTTTCCGAGATTGCAGCTTATCTGTGTCTGAGGTCTTTGCGTTGGAAGTTAGCGGCGGTTCAGTGATTCTGGTAGTTTAATTATTGTATTTCCATCAGTCGTGATATTGCCATGGGTAGTTTCTCTTCCTTAGTTTATGATTCTCCTGGTCATATTATCTACAGTATAATTCCTTTGGTCACCGGTCGGTTCGACCTAGTTGTTATAGTATACATCCAAGCTTGTATGTGCTCTATAACAGCAATTCTTACACTCACGGCTCCGTTATAAGCCTTCCGTACACAACTTCAAAAACGGTAAAAATTTCATTTTGAGTCGTCCATCGCGAATTGACGGTCCATCCACTTTTCTCATGAGTGCCACGATCGCCAATTTACAGTTGTGTCGAAAACAGAGCCACACGTCACAATTAGTTTGCAAGTCGTCACGGTGACAGTTAATGTTTTAGCGCCCGCGGCAGCTCATTAAATTGCACATGAGATAATAAATTCAAATTACGTTAGTCCGTGCAGTTCGGTTAGCTGCAAACAGTTACAGTCCTCTCGCGCGAGCATTGTTTCTGCTGTTTATAGTACTCTACGAAACTCACAGCGCTCATATAATCGAACATTTAGTTCCTTAACGTCTACGTTGAAGTATAGTTTAAGCCGAGACCAAAGAATAAGAACACGGTTATGAATTTTCGTGTGTTTCTACGTAGCTCGATTACACAAGATACATCGCGCGTACACCCTTCACTGTCCGACTGCAACTACCGATCTCTCTCTCGTATCACAGTTCATTCAATACTACTGCACATTACATTTGGTTTCACACAGCGCGATTCACGAAAGTATTACAAAGAAAATCAAACATACATTGACACTTTCGAATACTCAATTAAAAGAGATTAATGTAACAATAGCAATAAAGCAATACATAGTAACATTTCATATCAGGAAATAAAACAAACATAATATTCTAGACCAGTGGTCGTTAAAACTCCGGTCCACGGGCTGCATGCTGCCCAGATCAAGTGTTGGTGCAGGCGTCTGTTCTCAGCCGCGTTTTATAATATTTTGCTTCTAGAAACTAACAGAATCCAAAAACTTCAGATAACTTTAAAAGCTCCTTAAAAGTGTATTTTTTTTTGTTCAGTAACAAACAAAAATACTGACAGGGTCAGTAGTATTTTAAGACGTGCTCAATTCTTTATTGCCGCCCGCGGTGGCCGTGCGGTTCTGGCGCTGCAGTCCGGAACCGCGGGACTGCTACGGTCGCAATTTCGAATCCTGCCTCGGGCATGGGTGTGTGTGATGTCCTTAGGTTAGTTAGGTTTAAGTAGTTCTAAGTTCTAGGGGACTTATGACCTAAGATGTTGAGTCCCATAGTGCTCAGAGCCATTTGAACCAATTCTTTAGTGACGTTGTTGAAATCGGTCGTGAGCTGACGTCAGTGGCACAGTAGTATGTAGGGCGGTCACTGCAGGGTTGATAGAAATGTGAATGGACTAATTTATTGTTTGTCTTCCAATACTGGCAGCTCATGAGCAAATAGCGCAGATCAGCTGATGTAGCATAAATTTCACTCGATGGTAACATGGACTCTTGACCGGTACTCACCTAGAGGGATGTGGAAGACCGCCTAAAAACCTCATCCAGGCTGGCTGGCACAACGGCCCTCGTCATTAATCAGCCGGGCGGATTCGATCTGGGACCGTCGCGCCTACCCGAGTCCAGGAAGCAGCACATTAGCGCCCTCAGCTAACCTGGCAGGCTGTCTCATATTACAATTATTGTTATTAATTAATACAACGCTCTAATTATGTCCGTTGCCAATTTTAGAAACATCGATAGTGGAAAGTGTCGTAAAGTGACCAGGACGGGAAACGTGAGAATGACGGAGAAACCTTCTTCCGTTATTTTTTAGTAAAACCTTTTTTCATTTTGAGTCGCCTGATGTAAGATAAGTCATTTATATTGTTCTTGCCATCTCACTTGTCTTAAATGTAATGATTTGTAAAATATCAATGTTTAAACAACGTCTTTTGACCTACAAACGTAATTCCTTGTTATGTACATTCTTCTGTGGATCACTAATGCTGACATGGCATGCAATCTGGAAAAGTGACCACACTATTCGTCGGGAAAAGCGGTCAAGGTGTTAACCGCAATAAGGGTCAGTTACATCCGCGTCTCCCGCAAAATATTACAGATCAGACTGACTTTTACATCCTTTTATAAATACAAGGTTATCGTCCGCTATTTCATCCATTTGTGTTATTTTGAATTAATAAAGTTATACTGTTTAAAGCCGTCTCTGTTCCGTTACATCTGGCCTAATGCAGTAGTCCGATTCAAAACGCTGTGCTGCAATCTCTTGGTATTCGTTGAAGTAGCAGGGCTTGAAGATACCTGGGAAATGTGCACGGAAATCAGTACAACAAATCATTGGGTCTGTTGCAACGGCACCGGCTACAGCACGCGTCTATATACAGTGATATTGATGGTGAGGTTTGGTAATTGGAGCGCTCGACTGCGTGGTTATCAGCGCCCTAACAAATTCCCAATCCTTTTACTGCCCAGTCTCGCCGTTTTCCCGAATGATGAGATGAGGACAACACAAACACCCAGTCCCCGGTCGGGAATCGAACCCGGAACCCAGAGATCCAGAGGCAGAAACGCTCTGCTTAGGTATGGTCAGTTGGTCACTATGTAAGCTTTCAGAACATGCATATAGCTGCAATACATTATTTACTTTTTCACTTAAAATATTTGGTGTGATATCTTAAAATATGTTGCTTCCAAATACTTAAGCGCTATGATTTACCAACAATCAAGGATTACTGAGCATTGAGTTTCTTCTTTGAGTGGCTATTACCCTCCATTCCAACCCCGCCCCCCCTCCCCCGCATCCCCCGCTCCTGTCTTACGTTGCCACTCCCTCCATTGTCAATACTGGCTCTAAAGCAAAAAAAAAAATTTGACGAGCACTGTTCTAGATCATCAAGGACATACGTACAGAGTAAATGCAGCACAAGAAAAGATACGACAAAAATTGTCTCTCATGATTAGTGATATCTTCACCCTACCCAAGGCAGGCAAGGGCCATACCAGGTGGTTGTTAAAGAATATTAGGTGGATGTCAAAGACAGGTTTCCAGTCTGTAGAAAGAACTTCCATCTGTACGAGAGTCTTCCACAGGTGGAAGGGAAAGCGGGCCAATTCATTTTCTTCATGCGTTTATATGATCTATTTTAAAAGTACTGCAACACTCACAACAGCGCTTCAGTCTGGAACCGCGCAACCGCTACGGTCGCAGGTTCGAATCCTGCCTCGGGCATGGGTGTGTGTGATGTCCTTGGGTTAGTTAGGTTTAAGTAGTTCTAAGTTCTAGGGGACTGATGACCTTAGATGTTAAGTCCCATAGTACTGAGAGCCATTTGGACCATTTTTTGTAACACTCAGTGCTGATTTTTTGATATAGGCAGATGGTTGTAATAATTTCGTCTGTGTCAAGGCAGAGTGTATCTCTTTCCACTGGACGCCATTTCGGCCACTTGTGTGTCTCTAATCTACCCCAGTTATCCAACTGGACACAGGGCTTACGGTTTAACGTTGAATCCGAACGACATTTAGTTCCTGGGGACTCCTCACATAGTAGGGACTTGCAGGCTAGATTAAGCAGAAACTAAAAATTTGTGTTGTCCGGTTCAAATGGTTCAAATGGCTCTGAGCACTATGGGACTTAACATCTGAGGTCATCAGTCCCCTAGAACTTAGAACTACTTAAACCTAACTAACCTAAGGACATCACACACATCCATGCCCGAGGCAGGATTCTAACCTGCGATCCTAGCGGTCGCGCGGTTCCAGACTGTTGCGCCTAGAACCGCTCGGCTACTCCGGTCGGCTCTGTTGTCCGGCCGCGATTATTATCCGAGACCTGTCGATTTGCAGGCGCGCGCTTAACCACTAGACTAACAACCCGACGGGATTCCTTCCAACATGGTGTACGGCAGGTTACTTTTTTTCAAATTTTCTATCAAATAAAATACTATCTATTCCAAGTATCACTACAAAATGTTGGTTAACTTTGTTGTACAAAATAGGCTCGTCCATTTCATTACATTTTGAATACTGTTTCATAATAAAATAACGGTTTTTAAATGGTTCAGTATCTTTTCATTGTAGCCCATCTACTGTTGGCTTTCGTTACACTAAAGTACCTACAGAATGTTCTTAACATTACTTTTTACCTGTTTCCTGGGACATAAAACTGTTTCTAATTCTAATTAAATGAAACAAACCGTAAGATAACAAATTGAAATAACAATTGGTAATATTTCTACAAAAGAAAAGCAACATTTTCTTTGCTATACTCATGAATTCGTGAACTGCGTCTGTGAAAACACCACATAACGCTTTTGCATAAAGTCTTGGAGGGAAATAATTCGTCTACAATCTTTCTGCTACTTCCGTGGAATAAACGACGACATCACATTTGAAAACGTCTGAATTAAAGAAAAATACGAAGATGGCGCAGCAACGTTTCCGCTACTTATGGAGTTGGGGGAGAGGGGGTAGGTGGTGTCTAAAACGCTTGATATCCCCTGGCGAAACAAATGTTTGACACCATACATCTGACGGAAGGGCATTTATTATTCCTGGTGTAAGTAAAGGTCACGAAAGACAAAAGTGAAATACAACATTGTGTAAGGCTGTTCATCTCCTGAGTTCACTCAGGTGAAGATTTGTTTTCATTTGGCTTTGCGAGCCTGGGATAGAAACGGGATCAGTGATCAATGGCTGAGAAAAGCAAGCTATTATCATTGCCTGTCTGTGTACAGCTGATAGGTTATGCTCCTTAGAGCAACCTACGGTATTATAAATATCTTATGGGGGTGGTGTTGTACAGCTTTAATGACTGTTAAGAAGTTCATTATGCAATACATAGCTGTAACGTTATATTTCATTAGAGACCCTCGATTACGGTCTAGGATCAGACCATCATCGGATCCAAAAGCCATCTCAGCCATGCATTTGCGTAATTGGCATAAATTTATCAGAGGTACATTGTTGCATAATTGATATTGACTGTGAACACGTAACATTCTGTCTATTTAACCTAATGAAAGTACAGGGTGTTTGAAAAAGAACTCCCTACTATTAAGTATAAACTTAATGGGGAAGTTGATGAAAAATTACGTCATTGAGTACATATCATGAAAGAGAATTACGTCAAGTTTTGTGTAATACTAGTAGACTTCAACGTGGGACCCATTTGTTGCCCAGGACACATCGAGACGATGTTCCACTTCACGCCACGTATTCACCAACATTTCCTGTGTAACTGTCCCAAGCGCCGCGACGATTCTTTTCCGTATATGATTGATGTCTCTG
Organism: Schistocerca cancellata; assembly: GCF_023864275.1. Taxonomy (NCBI): domain Eukaryota; kingdom Metazoa; phylum Arthropoda; class Insecta; order Orthoptera; family Acrididae; genus Schistocerca; species Schistocerca cancellata. The sequence goes on from NC_064627.1 coordinate 764,803,034, forward strand.
ATCTTTTCACTGTACACAACATTTTTTATGTGGCCCCAAAATAGAAGTACAGGGATGTAAGTCTCGGCTTCGTGGAGGCCATCTTCCTGGAAAGCGAGTGTGAAGAGCCGCAGGCGCATGGTTACTCTAATGAGGTGGGGCGCTATCTTGTTGGAAAAACACAAACCTCTTCTCCGCCTCAATATCGTCCATTTGCAGAAAGACGTACTCTGTAAACATGTCACAGTAAACGTTTCCGTTTACTGTTTAGCCAGTGACGGATAGTTTTTGCTGTAGACTGTTCACCACCATATGACCCTAAAATTACGTTGCGTTGTTATAACTGACACAGTTTCTACAAGCCAAATAACACTCTGCGCTTTCTGTTGCGGAGTACACATTGTTGCTGAGTTGCTCTGCACTGCCCTGCACGCACGCCTGGACGGAAGTGAGGGAACAGAGGAAAAAAACAACAACACCAATTATCGTAACCTTTATGGACTCAGGCTTGCTGACATCCAAATTCTACACTTAGCCATGATGACTCATAATCAGTCCTGATCATGATACCGACAGAAATGATTGATACCACGACTGTCAGGCCAGATGTTGGATTAGTATAACGGCCTACACGCACTTCTGTACCATCTCTAGCTTATTACGTCTTCTCCGTAGTCAACTCGAGAAATTAATGGGTTCGACCGCCAGGCGGTAAAATTTGTGTTTTAGAAAGTATTGTTGCATATTGGTAATATTAGGCCTACAAAATACTCTTATACTTTGACGTACGGTATCTGCACTCCTCGATGCTGCTCAAGATGCGATGGAGGCTTGTTCTTTTTAAACGGTGAGAACAGACAGACTTCGTATCGATTTGCAGCTCTTTTGAGGTCTTTCTCTTATAGAAACCACCGAATTTGATTACCAAGTGTTAACCACAATTTTAGTCACAGACATTGTACTTTCTTTGTTGTGTCTGGCAGTGGAGCGCATTTCCGTGTTTTTCTGACGACAGTCACTTGCAATCTGACCCCTATTAAATGTCCCACGTAGCAGCAGGCTCTGGCTTTGTGCGAGTAAAAAAATTCGCGCAGACCGGGAGCACCGAGAGGATTTAGCGGCCATGTTCTTTTTTTGTGGGTCATGCCGCTCGTTTATAATGGCGGCACTGAGTATTATTTGCCACTCTTTCAGGGCAGGCTACAAATGGTCCGGCTGTGTTTATGGTAATGAGAGGCGGCGGAGCTGCACCGGAGCTGCGAAAGACCGGGTGATAAGCGGCCGCCGTCTGTTTGCTGCGGCTGTTTTGCATTTATTGAACTTTTGGCGCCGGGTCGGGTCGAGCCGCAAAGGAACACGGAAAACTCGGCGGCGCAAGTGGCTGCCAATTCAGTACTGCGTGCGTGCGAACGGTTGCAGCCATAATCGAGAAGAAGGCCATCTCAGTCGATAGTAATACACTGAGGGGGATAAAAGTCATGGGATAGCGAACTGCAATTGCGTATGCAGGGTGTGCAGGGTATAAATGGACAGTGCATTGGCGGAGCTGTCATTTGTACTCAGGTGATTCATGTGAAAAGGTGTCCGACGTGATTATGGATGCACAACGGGAATTAACAGACTCTGAAAGTGGATTGGTAGTTGGAGCTAGACGCATGTGGTATTACATTTCGGGAACCATTAGGGAATTCAATATTTCGAGATCCACAGCTCCAAGAATGCGCCATGAATGGGAAATTTCAAGGCGTTCCCGCTCACCACGAAAACGCAGTGTGCGAAGGCCTTCACGTAACGACAGAGAGCAGCGGCGTTTCTGTACAATTGACAGAGCTAACAAATAAGAAAACTGCATGAAATAACCACTGAAATCAATGTGGGACGTACGACGAACGTATCCGATAGGACAGTGCGGAGATATCAGACGTTATCGGACTATGACAACAGACGAGCAACAAGAGTGCCTTTGCTAACAGCACGAAATTGCCTGCAGTGCCTCGCCTGGGCTCGTGACCATAACTGTTGGACCCTAGACGACTGGAAAACCGAGACCTTGTCAGATGAGTCCCAATTTCAGTTGGTAAGAGCTGATGGTAGGATTACAGTGTCGCTCAAACCCTCGAAGCCATGGACTGGGTGAGACTATTCGAAATGATCTCAAATGGAATGATCAGATTACACAAGTAACGGGTAAGGCGAACTCTAGATTGCGGTTTATTGGTAGAATCGTGAAGCGATGCAGTCCTTCAACAAAGGAAATAGCGTACAATACGTTAGTTCGTCCAGTCTTGTTGTTCATCTGTATGGGACCCTTACCAGTTGGTTCTGATACAGGGGATTGAGAAGGTCCAAAGAACAGCGGCAAGATTCGTGACTGGTACATTTAGCCATCGCGAGAGCGCTATAAATTTCATAGAAAGTTTGAAGTGGGACACACTTGCAGATAGACGACGCGGTAAACAGAAGGGGCTGCTCACTAAATTCCGAAATCCGATCTTCACCGAGGATGTAGAGCATATATTATTACCACCAACTTTCATATCCCGCAGTGATCACGATTCAAAGATAAAGGAAATAAGAGCTCGTACTGAGGCGTTCAGACAGTCGTTTCTCCCTCGCGCGAACCGCGAGTGGAACAGAGGGGGGCAAATATGACTTTGGCTAGAATTATGCCCTTCGCCACACACCGCTTGGTGGCTAGCGAAGTATATATGTAGATGTTGCTAACAAGGCACTGAGCAAGCTGTTGGTGGTTCTATGATGGTGTGGGCTGTGTTTACATAGATTGCACTGAGTCCTCTGGCCCAACTGAACAGATCATTGAGTGGAAAAGTTTGTATTCGGCTACTTGGAGGTCATTCACAGCCATCAAGGACTTCATGATACCAAACAACGAAGGAATTTTTATGGGTGACAATGTGCCATGTCACCAGGCCACAATTGTGGCCATTTCACCAGGTCACAATTTTTCACGATTGGTTTGAAGAACACTTGGGCAATTCGAGCGAGCATACAAGTGTCTCGTTAGCCTTGTAAGAAATGACCTGCTCTGTTCACCGTCGTTTTCCAAATTTACGTGGTAAAGAATTCGATTAATGGGTAGAACCCTGAAAAATCTGGTTACTTAATCAAAATGATAATCAAACATGGAAAATTACTATCTAATGGTTGTTCCTGCTGTGTGATTACATTGTCCAACATTCAGGGGTTCGACAAGAATATGGAACACTGAGAGAAATGCATGCTTTAACATGCGAGTCAAGCCTGCAGGTTGCGCTGTTATATTTGAACCGGCCGCTGTGGCAGAGCGGTTCTAGGCGCTTCAGTCTTGAACCGCGCGACCGCTACGGTCGCAGGTTCGAATCCTGCCTTGGGCATGGATGTGTGTGATGTCCTTAGATTAGTTAGGTTTATGTAGTTCTAAGTCTAGGGGACTGACGACTTCAGATGTTAAGTCCCATAGTGCTTAGAGCCATATGAACAATTTGTTATATTTGACCAAGAGCGACGTCTGTGCAGTGTCCTCAGTACGTTGGAAGTGTCAATCGTGATCAGCACTGTGTTTTTTTCGTAGTTGTGAGTGCATTAGTCGAGGCAAAGTGAGTTCGAACTTGGGAAAATTGCTGGCGCTCCTATGGTGGTATACGAAGTGGTTGCTGTTTCAAGAGGCGCCGTATCGAAGATCTATGGCACATACAAGGAAAACCGAACGTCTTCCGTTGAGTCACAACGTGGAGAAAAGTTGTGTTGCGTGATCGTGACAGAAGATCGTTGAAGAGGATTGTGACAAAGAATAAGACGACGACAGCTACAAAAGACAATGCAGAACTGAATGTCGCACTCTCGGACTTCGTCAACAGCAAAACTACACGAAAGGGGCCCCATTAGCTGGGCACTGTCGGGAGAGATGGAATTCCGAAACTGCACATCAGTGATGCAAATGCCCGTAACAGGTAAACATGTTGCCGAAGCCCTGAAACCTAGGCTGTGGAGTAACGGAAAAAAAGGTGTGTGTTAGGATGAGTCTCACTTTACACTGTCTGTATATTTTGTTAGAGTTTAAGTCTGGCGTACGCCGCCCCACGGCCACGATGCAGGCTGTTTAATGCCAAGAGTGAAACATAGCCGGCGTTCGTTGGTGGCAGCCATATCCTGATGTTGCACCGTCGCCATGGATACTCTGCAAAAACGGCCAAGCACTTTGCGACCATTTCCTCTGATCAGGTTCATCCCCTGCTACGACATCTGTTTTGCGATGATGATGCTGTATTGCAAGGCGGCAGGGCCCGTGGTAACAACGCTTGCATCGTTCAAGACTCTGTTTGTGAGCACGTGAATGAATTATCGCACCTGCCCTGGCCACCACAATCAGCGGATCTAAAAGTTTTGGAGTCTTTTGTAGGCAATCGTAGTAGTAGATTCGTTGCAGCTTCGAAGCAATATTTGGTTAGCCTTCCCCAGAACATGACATGGCTCCAGTTTGATGACTTTTTAATTGTGATCTCTACGTATTTAGGTGCGTTCATAATCTTCAAATACGTGTTATTTACAGTGCCACCGAAACTGAAGGGTTTTTGTTTATCTTGATGTGAAATACCTCCCACTTTTGTCGTTCAGGATCAACTGCTATTTCTCGCATCATGCAGATACATCGTCTAAACCATTCACTGAAATTCGTTTTGATCTTCTGATGAATTTACTAGATGGTGACTGACAGCATCTTCTGGAAGCATATCTAAGAGGGCTGCTCAGTTTGTGTCCCAAATCGTTCATAGAAATTAATATCAGCAGACGGCCTTTAACAGTTACTTTAGGAGCCCCAGATATTACTCCGGTTTCACTAGATGACTTTCCGTCATTTACTACCAACTATGACACTCCTGACAGGAAATAGTAAATGTAACAGAGAGGATACTTCTTAAATCCACAAAAATATGATTATAAGCAGCTTATGAGAAACAGTGTCAAAAGCCTCCTAGAGATATGAAGTCAACTTGAGATCCCATGTGGATAGCAGACATTACTTCGCGTGAATCAAGAGCCTGTTGTGTTTGATAAGAATGATACTTTTGGACTGGGTACTGGTTATGTATCAGTCATTTTCTTTGAGATTATGATCCTTTATAAACAAGACAAAATCATAGAGACACTGTCTATGTCCTCTGTATGTAGCCCTACGACAATCCTGAGATGCATATCGACGATGGAAAGTTCATGCAATGTGAATACCCACTCAACGATTAGAAGCTTCAGCAGGAGAGGTCACTTTCGATGATCTACATAGAGAAGTGGACGTAACACTATGACCAGAATGCAAAGGATCCACCAGCGTACCATACAGAGCTCCACTGGAAAGCTCTAGATCCAGGGTGTTGCAGTTGGTTCCAGTGAGAACTTCTGAAGCAGCGGATCGCTGTTTCTTCACAAGAGTTAACAATGCCACGATGTGTGGTGTGTGCAGTTTGGGGTAGCGGCTAACTTCATTAGCAGGCATGCTGCTGGTTACCAGTTAAAACGCACCGACCAGCAACTACACTGATGAACCAAAACATTATGACCATCTGCTTGATAGCCTATTTGTCCGTCTTTGGAACGAAATACGTCACTGATTCTCTGTATCAGGGATCCGACAGTTTGTTGGTATGCACAGGTAATGTAATTCGCGTAAATAAAGAGCTGGAACACTGGAACACTGTACATGTTCCAAAATCATGGAACACATCGATGTCCTTGATAAGGGTTGATAATTCAGTTGATTGCTTCTGTTTCCATTCTTGCATATTGATGCGACTTGGGCAGTTTCCCAAACATTAGGTACGGATCTCTTGTCATGAAAGTGGTTGTGTGATTGCTAAAACGTTTTCTTTTATGTTAATAGAACAATTGTCTTTATTAACACTATCCCAAAACTCTTGAAAAGACGAGTGTTGTAATAAAACACTCTTTAGTTTTTGCATTGAAACTTCGCTCAGAAATGTTCGTGAAATGTGCTGAAGGTGAAAGTCAAATCTAGTGGAATGGGCTATTGGACTGTAAATTCTCCACGAATATACCATTATTTTTCCATATGTCTGCTTATTTATTATGCGATTTTGTAAAATTTCCTATACAGATGAGTAGTGAGTCACTGCAGTTTCTGGCGGAATTCGATGATTCAGCCTTCATCAGCACTTTTTTATCACCACATTCGCAGAATCCTGACATCGTTATGTCACTGCCCTTGATGGCCATGTCTTCTCCCCATGCCCCCTAGCCCCTGCCTGCGGACCCCTCCCTCCCTCCCTTCCTTGATCTCACTTGTTAATGTCCTCATGATATTAACCAGTTGTAAGCAAGCTACACACTTCAATTGTTTTTTAATAACCAGATTGTGTGTGTGTGCTATCATTTGCTGTCCACAATGAGCAGCAGCAGCAGTTCAAAGGAAAGAAGAAGACTGTCAGTATCTTCTTAAACCACCTCCTGGCCGGCCGGTGTGGCCGAGTGGTTCTAGGCGCCACAGTCTGGAACCGCGCGACCGCTACGGTCGCAGGCTCGAATCCTGCCTCGGGCATGGATGTGTGTGAGGTCCTTAGGTTAGTTAGGTATAAGTAGTTCTAAGTTCTAGGGGACTGATGACCTCCAATGTTAAGTCCCTTAGTGCTCAGAGCCATTTGAACCTTTGAGCCAATCCACCTACAATTCTTATTATTATTACTAGTAATATTCTGTGTGTATGTTATTATAGTTAGAACTTTGTCATTATTGTCACAGATAAGAACACACATGTGTTCCACCCATCACTGTAGCTGGCTTGGTCCACAGTATGTCTTTGTGACCTAGCGTCCTTCAATCAAGTAGCAGCACAGCACAGCAGCAGGAAAAAGCCCCTGATCCAGTAATGAATGCAAATTCAAATGTTCTCACACGAACCACAGCAGCAGCAGTTACTGTGTACAGAATGTCTTCCTGAGCTTTTGGACATGGTGTCGTTTGACTGTGCCATAACCCAGCCTCAGCCACTACTGGAATCTGAGTTCCAGCATGTTAGCTAAGTGCCACAGAATACTAATATACACCAACACATACAATGTGACTCCAGTGGCTCTAAACGTGTGAATGTAGGCCCAGCACCCAACATAGACTTTGAAGTAGTTACAGAGGTAGATAACACATAATGTGTCGATACTAAAGTGCAGTATTCATGGTATGAGTGGGGCTATCTCTGCAGCATGATGGAATTTATAGGTGAAGGAAAAATGCCACCTTTGGAGATTGCTATGAGAGTCCTCATCCATATTCAGAACCCAAATTTATGAAGCAAAATGAGACTTTGTGCATTTTGAAAAGACATGCATGAGAACTAGGAGCTGGCAACACTGTTAAATCCTGCAACACTTCAGAATGTGGGAATGAGTAACAGCCTACACTACCATACCAGCTGTCATAGCTCAATGAGTAGACTGCTTGGACATCAAACCCACATCCATTATGGATCTTTTTTTATAGGCGTCCATTGAATAGTTCTTATCGTTATAAGTAGGACATCATTTTGCCACATGACAATAGCCCATCAATTGACAGTGAAATCCACTAAACTGTATGCATGTGTCTACTATCCACTCAATGAACAACCATAACAGCTGTTGTCTAGTTCATGTAGGGCAATTTCCCAATGAAGTATACAGAAGATGAATAAGTGGATATGCTTTTGGTGCTGGGTGCGTCTGATAACCAAGCTGCCTCAACTGGTCGTGCATATTCTGCATGTTATCCTCAAAGGCACTATCCCAATAAGAAAGTTTTTGGCACCTGGAGCAATGCCTTCGGGAATCTAGTATCGTCGTCCTCAAGTTCACCATCACTCCAGCGAAGGACACGAAGTATGCAAAGCTGTTCCAGGTATCTCAAAGACAGGTTTTTGAAGCGTTGCACAATGAAGAACTACATCCGTGTTAGTACACATTAACTCAGCACCAGCAGCCAGAAGATCGCTTTCAAAGAGTAAAGTTTTGTCAGTCGCTTTTGCATCAAGTGGAAGATAACGAACATTTTATATATAAACGTGTTATGGACTGAGGAATCTACCTTCAGTCGTGAAGGTATTTTTAACCTCCACAACAACCATTATTGGTTGGAAAACGACCTACATGTCACCTCCTTTGGCATAGACCTGTGGGCTGAAATCGTGGGATGGATGTATTGCCAGATAAGTTGAATGCACCCCTGTGTCGTAGATTTCTTTGGAATACCTTGCATAATACAGTACATTGGAAAACGCTCCACTTGGTGTTCGGCGACAGCTATGGTTTCAGTTTGATGGTGCACTGCCACACTTTAGAATGAATCTGTGTAAATATTTAAATGGCGCGTTCCCAGAGAAACTGACTGGTCATGGATGTCCAGCATTCTGTCCCCCAGGTTCCCCAGATCGTAATCTATAATTTTTTGTGGGTCACTTAAAGCATGAAGTTTATAGTAATCCACTGAAGGATGTACTCGACCTGATAGCTCACGTATAAGCACTTCAGCAATGGTGGATGCAGGTGTGTTGCCTAGGGTCCAGTAAAGCATGGTCTAGCGAGTGGCGAAGTGTTTGCAAATGCTAGGTGGTCGCTTTGAACATCTTCTCTAAACGGAACATTGCTTGTACATGGTCATACCGACTTTTTGAAGATAAGCTCCGCTGTCAAACATAGAGAATGGAGTTGTTGCGTGAAGCATAATGTGCAACCTAATGTAGCCTACCTATTTGTGTTTTTGTACTATCTCATTGGATGCAGACGATGTTAGTGGGTCCACTATAATTTTCTATCGGCTCAATTTATGTCATGGACGAGGAAAGTGGTCTTTTACGTCTTAAGGGGCTCCGGAACGCCCTATACTTGCAATGTTAAAATAACGCTTATAAATTACATCTTTCCTCACAAAGTATTTGAGGTAGGAAGTTGAACTTTTTACAGATTATTTACTGGAATATGGGCTACAACTTAACACAGGGATTTTACAAAATTTTAGTTTAGTTATTAAAGATGATTTTTTTCAATTGTAATGAAATTTCACAACATTTTTTGCAATTTTTTATTTATATATTCAAAAATATACAGTTTTTTGGAAAAAGGCTGTGTTAAATTATGCAGAAGGTACTGTGTAACATTTACTGAAAGTTTGAAACAAATATGTTTGGAAGATCCTTAGAAAACATGTAATTAGTATGAGAAAATAAAAGTTTTGGGAATCGAGTGACAAAGATTGGATTAACTTTTTAGTGCATTCCAGGTCCATAGGATGGATTATCTTCATCCTCTGAAAACTCCTCCTCCAGCTTCCTCTTGTTCCTCCTCCTGTTTACTCTTGCTTGTATTTCTAGACTCTTTACAGCCCTGTCCGCAGCCCGAAGGCGTTCCTTGTCTAAAGCAAGCATCGCTCGTACCATGTTAGAATGTTATTATTTACAATAATAACACATACCTTTGGCTTTCCAACATTTCTCCTTTTCTTAAAAGCCTTCAGAGGATTTGTAATAACTTTACTTTTACTCATTATTATACTTCAACAAAAACAGAGACTCAAGAAACAGAATTAATTACGAATATTTTCGAGATAACGACAGAGTAAATAAACATGAAACAATCGACAATCACACCAGCGATATATATTGAACCATCACAGGTTAGCCACAACACATACTTTATCTCACATCACTAAAATGTACCTGATGAACACGGACGTTAATAATAACACCATTTGACAGCAGTTTAACAGCGCCACAGTAGGTCACGCCCATGTAGAACACATTTCAAAAAAAATTTAAAAATAGTTGTAGTCTTCGGAATTGAATAAATTATATATCTATTAAAAGGTAATAGTCTGCAGATTCAGAAAACGCAAAAAAGTAAAAATTGAACTTTTCATGATTTTGAGCCTTTCCGGAGCCCCTTAAGAAGTTCATGTTATGTCTTAAAGTTTAAATAAAGGTAAGAGTAATAGAAAGAAATAAGGAAGGTACCACACTGTGGAGACGTAAATTGCAAACAGTTTCATGCTTTAACTGAAACAAAAAAGTTTGGTGCGAATGCGATTCGAACATCAGCGAGTCTGCGCACTGATTCCTCACGTTATCGCCTCGTCCCACTGAGCTAAAGGGACAGCTACAGCAAGTGCAGAGTTCGTACTGCTTGTTTCTGGACACACTGCACGCAGTTACAGCGTTGCCAGAGCCTCGTTTTTTAAACTAAATATGTATTAAACCTATTGGCAGGACTAGGTTATGCAAGATACACTTTTATCTTGAACTGGATGAGAAATTACATGCTGACCGACAAGTTTGGCATTTTTTGTTCACCCTGTGTAGAGAGAAAGATGACTGGCGTGTATGAGACGTCTCATACTCGAATTAACATCCACATATTTGGTTGTAAAGTGTCTATAATAGATATATATGATGAGGGAAGGACATAATTATGTCTAGAACATTCGAATATTGTTAAACTTACAGAACTGTATTATGCACCACGAGTTACAAGCGATGGATTGTACCGATGGGACCCACATGCAAGAGAAGTGTACTATGAATCTCATTTTGAATAAGAAGGATGGCTGCAGTTGTTAAAAATCTTCATTCATATATACATCATCAGGTGATTATCTGTATACAAATATGTAAAACAACTTATTAGAATTTAGGCAGTGGAAAGTAATAGAAAATAAAAGCATTTAGGTTTGTGTCTACTTACAGACAGTCCATAAAAATGACCAATTTAAAAGACAGAAAAACCTCATTTGACACCTCTCCCTTCGAAGTACTTAATACACTCCTAGAAATTGAAATAAGAACACCGTGAATTCATTGTCCCAGGAAGGGGAAACTTTATTGACACATTCCTGGGGTCAGATACATCACATGATCACACTGACAGAACCACAGGCGCATAGACACAGGCAACAGAGCATGCACAATGTCGGCACTAGTACAGTGTATACCCACCTTTTGCAGCAATGCAGACTGCTATTCTCCCCTGGAGACGATCGTAGAGATGCTGGATGTAGTCCTGTGGAACGGCTTGCCATGCCATTTCCACCTGGCGCCTCAGTTGGACCAGCGTTCGTGCTGGACGTGCAGACCGCGTGAGACGACGCTTCATCCAGTCCCAAACATGCTCAATGGGGGACAGATCCGGAGATCTTGCTGGCCAGGGTAGTTGACTTACACCTTCTAGAGCACATTGGGTGGCACGGGATACATGCGGACGTGCATTGTCCTGTTGGAACAGCAAGTTCCCTTGCCGGTCTAGGAATGGTAGAACGATGGGTTCGATGACGGTTTGGATGTACCGTGCACTATTCAGTGTCCCCCCGACGATCACCAGTGGTGTACGGCCAGTGTAGGAGATCGCTCCCCACACCATGATGCCGGGTGTTGGCCCTGTGTGCCTCGGTCGTATGCAGTCCTGATTGTGGCGCTCACCTGCACGGCGCCAAACACGCATACGACCATCATTGGCACCAAGGCAGAAGTGACTCTCATCGCTGAAGACGACACGTCTCCATTCGTCCCTCCATTCACGCCTGTCGCGACACCACTGGAGGCGGGCTGCACGATGTTGGGGCGTGAGCGGAAGACGGCCTAACGGTGTGCGGGACCGTAGCCCAGCTTCATGGAGACGGTTGCGAATGGTCCTCGCCGATACCCCAGGAGCAACAGTGTCCCTAATTTGCTGGGAAGTGGCGGTGCGGTCCCCTACGGTACTGCGTAGGATCCTACGGTCTTGGCGTGCATCCGTGCGTCGCTGCGGTCCGGTCCCAAGTCGACGGGCACGTGCACCTTCCACCGACCACTGGCGACAACATTGATGTACTGTGGAGACCTCACGCCCCACGTGTTGAGCAATTCGGCGGTACGTCCACCCGGCCTCCCGCATGCCCACTATACGCCCTCGCTCAAAGTCCGTCAACTGCACATAAGGTTCACGTCCACGCTGTCGCGGCATGCTACCAGTGTTAAAGACTGCGATGGAGCTCCGTATGCCACGGCAAACTGGCTGACACTGACGGCGGCGGTGCACAAATGCTGCGCAGCTAGCGCCATTCGACGGCCAACACCGCGGTTCCTGGTGTGTCCGCTATGCCGTGCGTGTGATCATTGCTTGTACAGCCCTCTCGCAGTGTCCGGAGCAAGTATGGTGGGTCTGACACACCGGTGTCAATGTGTTCTTTTTTCCATTTCCAGGAGTGTATTTCTATCCCACATGTGTGAGAACGTCCATAAATAGAAAATATGGTAATCTTAAAAAATGACTCCAGTGAAAAGTTAAAAACTGGAACATATTGGATACGGGATTAATAATTTATAAAGGTACTCTGCAAAAGAACCGCATTTGAAACATTGACGGAAAAACAACCGTTAGAATAACGTCACAATTTTACCTCCACTGTAGACAGTCTTCTAAGGAAGCATTGTCGTTGCAAGTATTAAACTAACTATAAACTGTAGCGTGGCAAATGCGTAAAACCATGCATGCTGAGAGTTGCAAACATGATGTAACTAGGTACCCAAATTTAAGCGTTGGGTGCAGGTTGTACATTTTCAGGAACAAGTTATAACAATCGCAAACAATACATTCTGTTTTTGAGTAATTCATATTCAAATTACTGTGACAGTTAATGTCGAAACATTTTAGCTACCGTTACAGTTAATAATTTGGTCACAAGGGACTGAAAAACAGAACGTACTGTTTGTAACTATTATTGTAGGTTGTTTTTAAAAATGTACAGGTGACCCCCAACATTTCAATAGGGGTAGCTAGGTACACTTTGTCCGCAACACGCTGCATGTGCATCTTTCCATGTAGGCTACGCTACAGCTTACATTTAGTTTAATACCGACAACAGCAACTCTCTCTCCCCAAGCTGTGCAATAGAGGTAAAATGCGACTTTATTCTAATAATTGTTTCCCTCCAACGTTTCAGATGTAGTTCTTTTGCAGAATATCTTCATGAATTATTAATTTAATACCCACTACGTTCACACTTTTCGCGTTTCTACTGGGTCCATTTTAGATTTTGGGATGACGTTTTTGGCTTTTAAACAGATCGCTTCTATAGACTGGCATTGCAAAAGTTCTGATAAGTTGTTTTATAAATTTGTGTACAGATAAACGTCTGATCATTCTGTAAGTAGGCTGTTTATGTTTTCTTATTGGAAACGTTACGTAGCGCTCTGTATGAAAATCACTGGCTGTGCTGTGTGCAGTCTGTGGCTAGTTTGCATTGTTGTCTGCCATTGTAGTGTTGGGCAGTTGGCTGTTAACAGTGCGTAGCGTTGCGCAGTTGAGAGGTGAGCCGCCAGCAGTGGTGGATGTGGGGAGAGAAATGGCGGAGTTTTGAAATTTTTAAGACTGGATGTCATGAACTGCTATGGATATTATGATTTTTCAACACTATTAAGGCAAATACATTGTTTGTTCTCTATTAAAATCTTTCATTTGCTAACTATGCCTATCAGTAGTTAGTGCCTTCCATAGTTTGAATCTTTTATTTAGCTGGCAGTAGTGGCGCTCGCTGTATTGCAGTAGTTCGAGTAACGAAGATTTTTGTGAGGTACGTCATTTGTGAAACATATAGTTTAATGTTAGTCAGGGCCATTCTTTTGTAGGGATTATTGAAAGTCAGATTGCGTTGCGCTAAAAATATTGTGTGTCACTTTAGTGAATGGTTGAGCACGTTTAGTTTTGCTCAGGGCGCTGATGACCTCGATGTTGAGCGCCCATAAACCCCAACACACACTAGTTTTGCTCAGCTGTTTGAAAAGCAAATAATGTAAGAGGTTATTAGCACAGTAATTCAGAAATTTTTCTAAGGGGACGTTACAAATGTCGACCCTTAGCCGAGGATACCTCACTGGAATCTTCTGATTTTTTCTTGTAGTTTCTGTAATTAGTGTAGCTATTGTTTATTGCTAGCGTGTAATTGTAGAGAGAATCTCCTTTGTAGTTGTAGTCTTTCATTGTTGTACAGTAAAACAGTTGTGGCATGCACGTAGATTTGCACCAAGTATTTAAGCTTAACTAGATATTATTTTCAGTGCTATGTTGATGTGTTTTCTTATTTTGCTCTTCAAATTGTGCTTTTCTGTGTTGTCGTGTGAAATATTGTGACAATAATGGCGTGTGAAAAACGTAATACTAGGCCCTAAAAGTAATCTGAGAAATGACAGTGAAGACGAAAGCAGTGTGTTAGCGCCACCGTGTAAAGAATTAACTAATGTTCAACTAGTAATTTGGTAATTGTGCATAGGGAAATGGAGCGGGCGGCAAATAATGGCGTAGACAGTGAAACAATTAGTGAACAGAAAAGCATTATCGATCGATCGGTCGGCAATAGCTCGCCTCAGGAATCCGAAATGACAGGACACAATCTCGCAAATACTGTAGATTCCGGTTTTGGGTCCTCACCGTTTTCTCAAATAACTCAAGACACATTTTCTGCTTCTCAAAATGTGAATGCTGTCGGTGAAAATTCATTGCCGAAAACCACAGAGGAACATATTTCAGGCACCAGTGCATTGTTATTACAGTTAATGCAACAAATGGGACAAAGGCTACAAACGTTAGACACAACGCTTCAACAAAATCAGAAACAAATGGGACAAAATCTTCGAAAGTTAGACACAATGTAACAAAATCTTCGAAAGTTAGATACAATGGAACAAAATCAGAGACAAACACAGCAAAAGCTTCAAAAGTTAGACACAATGGAACAAAATCTTCGGAAGTTAGACACCACGCTTGAACAAACACGTGAAGATTTAAGTACTGATTTACATAACATTGAATCGAAATGTCAAAAAGTCTGTAATGACGTAAAAACACAAATTTGTGAGCATTTTCAACCTAGTTTTTTGCGACATGAAAATGCATTACAGAATCACGAAGCAGCCATAAAAGAACTGCAAACTATTGTTCATGAAAATCATGAGACCTTGCAAGCTAAAATTGACTCAGTTGCATCTACCGATTCGGTTACGCAACTTGCAAACACTCAGGAAAACTTAAAGGACACAGTAGATACTTGAAAATTAGTTCAGAAAGACACATGGAGAAAATTAGTTCATTATCAGAGAAAGTAGTTGAACTTTCGGATCAGCTAAATAATTTATCTACGAAGGTAGATGATAATCTGAATGACACAAAACAGGTACTCTTTAATGACACAGAAGAGTGCGAACAAATTAGGAAATTCAAACAAAATCAGAATCAAATTAATACGCAACACCAAAGAGAAATCTGGGAAGTACAAGATCAGCTGGCACAGGTAATACAAGAATTACGTATTTCAGAGGACACTCGCGCTCCAATACGGGAAGAGGGACATAGAAATACGGAACAGCCAAAAAATAATAACACAGCACATTTCGGAAATTATGAAAGAAATTGGCAAGGTGCAACGAATTTTGAAATGGAACCGCCGAAACGACGTAACAATGACCGATATGCGCCTCGCCGACATGATGATTTTGGGTATAAGCTGTTCATTACTACACGTAAATTTAAAACATTTAAGAAGTCTGCCAACGACATTCATCCACAAGCGTGGCTCCATCAATTCTCTCATTGTTTTCCTCCCAACTGGTCATTAGAGCACAGATTAGAATTTATGTGTGGCTATTTAGAGAATGAACCAGCTGTGTAAATGCGATCGGTCATTCACGATTGCCACAGTGAAGGAGAATTTTATCATGCCTTCCTCTCAGCATATTGGTCTCAAGCTACACAAGACCGAGTAAAACATAGCATCATAATGATGAAACATTTCGAACAAACTGAATTTTCCAGTCTTGTGAAATATTTCGAAGACAAGTTACATAAGAATCAGTATCTTTCAAACCCATACAGCCCCTCAGAACTCATCCGCATTTGTTTAATCAAATTGCCTCAACATTTACGACATATTATTTTGGCAGGACGTTGCAAAGACGACATTGAAGCTTTTCAGGGACTGTTACAAGAATTGGAAATTGACACTGACAATCGCAGAACGCGAAAACAGGAGCACAACAATTACAGGTCACATCTGTCACAATTCCGTGATGAAAGAAATAATAACTGGACACAACAAGGCTATTCTTACAACGCAGATCGTGAACATAACAGACACCACCCATATGACAACCACTGGCAGAGTAATAGTTACAGAAAAAGATTGCATATCCGTAGTTACCGGCATGACGACAGACGATATAATCGTAACGACAGACTTGAATTGCATCAGAACTGGCGAGATTCAAACAGAGCAGGGCACTCTCGACAAGGTGAATTTGTAGAAGTTAGGTCTCCTAATCCCAGTAACGATGCGCGCCAACAAAGAAACAGACAATGACTCGCACTGCAGGCAGCCACGTGCACCCGCTGGCGCAGGGAAAAATAGACGCTAACCTTGAGAGAAATTCCAGTATTCTTTACCGACGTATACCACATGATAATTGCATTAAAGTTGAAACTCTGCGTACTAGGAAGAGTAAAAGTTTACACCACATTTCACATGTAAAACTATTTATTGAAAGATAATCTGCTTTTTAACTTAGTCTTTGCCATAAAACTTTTCACTTCACGCTACTAGTACAATTTGTCACACTGAGAAACTGTTAACATGCAACAATGTTTTAAAGTTAACTATCCAGTCAAGAACCTAGGGAACTTAGACAAGTAATTACGAATGCATTGTTATAGTGAACAGACGACACAGTGTTGTTATTTGTACATTCTTCCTTGTTAGTTGCACGATTATGTAACGAATACACGGCTTACATACTTAGAACATATACTGTTAATGAGATTTTAATGAAACATTTTGGTTTAGTTGAAAAGACATTCTTTATTTGAAGTACTTTCTGTGAGATTAAAGATGACTTAGTATTTGATATCTTTGACAGCTACACAATTATATCACGATGCTACTAATGAGTGACACAATTTATTTTATTGCTTTTGCACTATATCTGTTTTATATCTGCACTGTTTTTCTGTATTATTCTGGAAAGTAAAACATGTTTTAGTTGTAACTTTTGTGGTATAGCTACAATGAGACAGCCTCTTCCATAGCACAACAATAGGTTACAGCACAGTACTTTGTTCATCACGGCAATAAGCGTAATAAGTAAGATATCTATACGCAAAGCATTTCACTTTTGTTTATCATGAGGTAAGTACATTGGCTTCCACAGAACTTTGCTTACAGACGACGATAATTATGACACTTGGCACATATTTTACCCTTAAGTAATGACAGAGATTATGTTACAACAAGATGCACAATTTAGCGCTACAGGACACGCATTTGAGTGATTAATTTTGTACTTAAACCATTTATTTTTCAAGATTTTTGAATTACAAAGAAAGTTTTCCATGATACATTTCACTCCATTGCTGTAATCTGTAACACCTGAGGGTATAATTACATTAATCCTCAGGGGGGGTACACGCTTACTTTGTGTACCATGTGTTTGGCAAGCACAAGGAGCCCTAGCTAATATGGTATTTGCTTCTACAACTTTACACATCGGTACCATATTTCTCTAACACATAATTACACAGCTATCTGATCATTTAACTGAGAGACAAACATTTTTTTTACTACGTTAGTGACACATGTTTATGTAATTACACAGTTGGATAACTTCACACTTATGAAATTGAATTTTGTCTGTACTTTGTGAACTGTTCATATTTTTTTGGAACCATTGTGATACTGTGAGAGCTCTGAATGATGTATTTGGTATGGGATCATGATTTTAAAGCATGTTTGAGGTAGATGACACTATTGAAATGAGCAGAGATTTTTTTTAGGTTTTGAAATTATTGTAGAAAGCTACAACGATTTTGAGATTTGACTGAGGTGTTATGATGTTATTTTTATGACGACGATGTGTATTATGCTGCTGAGGAGGAATCTGATTATGCTATGTAGTTATTATGATGAAATATTGAAGACGTGTTGATGAATATGAAATGTACATGTGTAATAAGGTAAGGAATAAGGAGTAGTGGTTAGGGGCTCTAATTTATGAAAAGGATGTTGGAAACCAAGAATCGTACTTTAAGAGTTATGAAATGTGTGTATATGTGTGAATGTATCACAATGCAGGCGAAAATTGTTTGCAAACTGTTGTATTCATAGGATTTTGTTTCTACACATTTGCATCGCAAATTCTCGACCTGTGAAATTTTTTATATGAGACTGTCACTGTAATGCAAACTGGTGTCGTAAATATATCAATAAGGAAGTTAAGTGACCACCTTCAGATAATGAGTCATGGGCCCCCAGCTGCGCGACAGTTGCCTGGAAAAAAGCCATTAGTGTGTGCCTTTCAGAGGCACCGGGGGAGAAAAAAGGAGGCCATTATCCTCGCTATTGACATTCCATTGTAGAAAGCATCGCAATTACGACACGCTCATTACTTGGAAACATATCGTACTTTGTGCTACTTACTGAAATGCTTATGAATTGATGGGAAATATTCTTACATCTGCAAACCTGATTATAACAAGGGTCTTTCTACGAGAGTTGAGAGCTACTGACTTACGAAATGCCACATAGCTATTGAATGATGTTTTTTTGCTTTGGTTTGCGTAATTGCTTATTTCATTTGATATCTGTTTTCCAGCTGTGTTGCAGCATTGGTTTTATAAAATAAACTTAAATGCATCTGCTAATATGAACACTTTCTGTCAACAGATCTATTAAATAATTATTTTATGATCCACATTCTTCGAAAAAGGAGCTCTTGGAATGGAATGAACAATAAGAAGGGACTAATAACAGTAACTGCATATATAATTTTCTTTTCAAGTATTGTCTGCATGTCAAGAGTCAGCACTGTCTTTCCATCGGAAGGACAACACTACTTCTTCAAGGCTGCATGGAAATCTACTACTTCCATGTGCATTCTCTTTTACTGCTCAGACTTTGAGAAAAAAAAAACAACACTGCAATTTTACTGTGATGAATGATCAAGACTGTCTTTTTGGACTGCGAGCAAATTTTAGCTTTTGACCAACATTGCATCAATAAGTGTTATAATGATTGACGAAGGAATTAGTGATGCATCGCAAATGCTACCCACAATCCCTTCTCATATAAGAAAGCTGACTGCTGCATTCCTTATTTCTGAATGGGCAGAAATTGGACTACTTCAGGCTGTTAGTGCTTTGTGTGTGACCACTCTAATAATATAATAATAATAACCTGTACAGCACTATTGTAGCTCTAACGTAGTTACTGTTGTGTTCTGCTGTCAATTAATTGATTTATCTGTTTTGAAGCGAGTAATGAAGCAATTTCTGGATTGCTGCAGGTACTGTCTAAAACTTGGAGAAGATGTTTTCTTGAGATATTTATCATTTGTTATATATATGTCAAACTGTTACCATCAGCAATGTGCGGAACAAAGCACAAAATATGTGAGTAGTGGATGGACTATGTGAGAAACCTGTAACATCCACTGCTTTAATACTCCTAATTAAGAAAAAGTAATTATTTACAACTCATTTAATCAATATTAGAATTGGGGTAATAGTAATGATCTTTTGAAAATAACTGACTAAAACAAAATCGAATCGTTTAGTTTTTACCCCTCAGGAAATTTCATTTTACCCCTCATGGGGTAATCACCCCCAGGTAGGGAACCACTGAAATGAAGTAAGTTGATATCAGCGATGTTTGGTTTTGCAGACTTGTAGTTGAATGGGTACATGCAAAGTCTGGACAGCTCCAGAACGCACACATTGATGTAGACGTGCTATCTGAACTCCACTGAAATCTTAGTCGTCTTCACAGCGACTAGTCCTCCGTTGAAGTTTGTGGTGTTCCTAAATTTGGCCTGGTGATGTAGTACCTTGAGCCATGACGCCCTTCCCAATGGTAAACTACATTAATTTACCGTCTAGTAAGGTCATCCGAAGACCAGTATCATTTGCAAAAGCGATTTACAAAAGATTGCTGTATCGTGTGGCAGGTGGCAGTTGACGCTAAATAACGAAAAGTGTGAGGTGATCCACATGAGTTCCAAAAGATATCCGTTGGAATTCGATTACTCGATAAATAGTACAATTCTCAAGGTTGTCAATTCAACTAAGTACCTGGGTGATAAAATTACGAACAGCTTCAGTTGGAAAGACCACATAGACAATATTGTGGAGAAGGCGAGCCAAAGGTTGCGTTTCATTGGCAGGACACTTACAAGATGCAACAAGTCCACTAAAGAGACAGCTTACACTACACTCGTTCGTCCTCTGTTAGAATATTGCGGCGCGGTGTGGGATCCTTACCAGGTGGGATTGACGGAGGACATCGAAAGGGTGCAAAAAAGGGCAGCTCGTTTCGTACTATCACGTAATAGGGAAGAGAGGGTGGCAGATATGATACGCGAGTTGTGATAGAAGTCATTAAATGGCTCTGAGCACTATGGGACTTAACATCTGTGGTCATCAGTCCCCTAGAACTTAGAACTACTTAAACCTAACTAACCTAAGAACATCACACACATCCATGCCCGAGGCAGGATTCGAACCTGCGACCGTAGCAGTCCCGCGGTTCCGGACTGAGCGCCTAGAACCGCTAGACAACCGCGGCCGGCTGGAAGTCATTAAAGCAAAGACGTTTTTCGTCGCGGCGAGATCTATTTACGAAATTTCAATCACCAACTTTCTCTTTCGAATACGAAAATATTTTGTTGAGCCCAGCCTACATAGCTAGGAATGATCATCAACATAAAATAAGAGAAATCAGAGCTCGTACAGAAAGGTTTAGGTGTTCGTTTTTCCCGCGCGCTGTTTGGGAGTGGTATGGTAGAGAGATAGTATGATTGTGGTTCGATGAACCCTCTGCCAAGCACTTAAATGTGAATTGCAGAGTAATCATGTAGATGTAGATCATGTAGATGTAGATGGTTTCTAGCATTCTTCATGGTATTTCCGAAAATAGAACTGTTCATTAATTTATAAAAATCTTTTCCACAATCACACATCTCGAGTGTTCTCACTTTTGTATTAACTTAAGGTACTCCATCAACCACTGATACTGGTCAAAGAAAATGTTGTGAATGATTCTGAGAAGTCACATCCCCAACCCGAAAAACTTCTCCAGTATTGTAATCAGCTTGGGTGTGGAACCATTTCACAGGACAAGACGCTCTGGACACAACGATATGTGACTGCACACGTTATTCAAATTGGGGTGATATTCCAGGTCTGTCCCGAGGACACATCCCTACCAGCAGCCACATCTTGAATCTCATCCTTCAATCTGGCGATTTCATCTTTGGACAGCCATTAGTACTGTCCAAATGGCGGAGATTGTTGCTTGGCATGCCCATGCAGATTGTTTACATCCAACTGAATGATGTAACTCACACTGTCAGACACCCTGTACTCTTCCTTACTCAGTTGTGGGTAATTCGCCTTGGCATACCTGTGGATGCACTGGCAAAGTCCTCAGCAAATCCTGCACTCGAGAAAAGCAATATAACATCTGTCAGCAGTTTCATGTTGATAAGTGTCTGTTTTAACATTACATCCCACGAAATCCTCGGCGCAATGTAATAGACGGTAGGATCAGGCGTGTATGTTCCCAGGCATACACTCCAGAATCCCTCAAAAACGTCTGTGAACAAGTGCACATCTATCTCCAAGTAGAATTTAGCATATCTCTCCAAATTAGAGATTTTGAACTCCTGCCCAACACTCACTGCATGCTTGCACTTCATATTCATTATGACAGTATCTGTGAGTTTGCTGGTATGCCCTTATATCCAGCAATGTGGTTTTGGAGAATCTCTTAATCGAATCCAGTAATTTGTACAGAAAGAGTTGCATGGCAGAACTTCCCCATTTTATGACAATGATCGCTATATGGAGTTTCTACTTTTCTGTCCTACGACAAAAAGTAACATTCAACTGTCCGCTTGTATAACGCATTGTTCTTTAGCGAGCTGGTTATTGGAATGTTGTTCCTGCAAAGAAAATCAACACTCAAACAAGCTTTTCAATATCAGAGAGTGACCACCTTACAGGATCATCCCTGACATATGATTCGAATTTGTAGTGACTGGAAAGCTATGAGCATACAAGGCGATACACTGCTACATATGGTGTCGTTCTGTGAAAATTGTGTGCGTAACTTTGGGATCTCCTTCACAGTGCATGACAGAAACAAGTAAGCACTCAGATTCAGAGTATACAACAAAGGGCCGGCGTCCTGGTGGTGGTCGTTCTTAAACTTTAAGAACTTTTTATCCTCATTGGACGTTACCACATGTACCCATTACTGACCTGAGCAATCAATCAGATGTTTTTCTAAATACTCACACTTAGTAAAAGAGTTGATCCGCTTGTGGAAAAATTGCCTTCTCCTCATTCTTACTCAGCTGGCAGGAAAGAAGGCAGAAATTATTCTTGATACAGATTTAGTGATGATTCTCACTCTCAGAGAACAGTAGTAAATCTACATATTCAGGAAAAGTAAAGGCGAGCAACTACTTTACAGTTCGCATCCCCTGGCTTTCTTTTTCTCTCATCTACACCCAGACAGTAATGTTGTGTTGTTGTTGTCTTCAGTCCTGAGACTGGTTTGATGCAGCTCTCCATGCTACTCTATCCTGTGCAAGCTTCTTCATCAAATGGTTCAAATGGCTCTGAGCACTATGGGACTTAACATCTATGGTCATCAGTCCCCTAGAACTTAGAACTACTTAAACCTAACTAACCTAAGGACATCACACAACACCCAGCCATCACGAGGCAGAGAAAATCCCTGACCCCGCCGGGAATCGAACCCGGGAACCCGGGCGTGGGAAGCGAGAACGCTACCGCACGACCACGAGATGCGGGCAGCTTCTTCATCTCCCAGTACTTACTGCAACCTACATCCTTCTGAATCTGCTCCAGACAGTAAACAAAAATCAAATAATTAGGGCTCTACCTCTCGAATTGTTACAGATCTCGGATTGTGACGAGGAATGAGATGCCTTCGAGGCTATGATTTCCACAGACGCTACTTGTCTCATATGTATCCATATGACATGCATCTTTCAGGTAATTTCTATCGCAAATTAGAAGCGATCTTGCGAGACAGTTTTTACCCTCCATTTTGGTATTCTGGACATTATTAACACATGCATTTTTAGTGGCAATGTCTTTCAGAAGAAGGATGAATTTCGACCCCCCACTAACTGGATCTAAAATACGTAAGTACACTTCCAGATGGGGTACAAGGTAGAGTGTGTTATCCTTCACATCAAAAATATGCCTCAGTATGATGTTCTCAGTAAAAGTTCTATACCACTCTGCAATTGATGCACCACATGATATCATGCCATCCTTCATTCACATTTGTTGGTTTCTTTTCTCAGCATCATCATTACTGGCCCTTTGTGAGGGGTGGGGGGTGGGTGCTTCATATCACATTAGAGAACTGTCTTGCACTTGATGGCAGAATACCGCTGGGTGTTGATGATTTCAGAGAGCTCCCTTTCCAACACTGCTTGGCATACACAGAAGAAGGTAGCTGGACCTCAGTACCCATCATTTATGTTATCAAGGCAGGTATGCAAGATGAGAATGGTCTAATGTGGCTGCAAGATTTACCTCACATTCATTAAGGAGATGGGTTGTGAGGTTGCTACTGCTAGGTCGAGGACGGTAGCCAGGCAGGCCTGGAATAGGTGATGATGGCATAGACATCAGTGACTGCATCAGTGCCAGGTCTACTGGTCCCTCCCTGCTGCTGACAGGCCAGGTACGAGGTGATGATTACCTACATGTAGATAGCTGTATCAGTGATGTGTCTGGCAGCAGTTTTGTTGTTGCTCGCAACAGCCTGGTTTTCAGAAGTTGAGCTGTAGCAAGCCTGCCTCCAGAAGCAAAGCCAAGAATTCCAGGACGTCAAGTACTTTTGATACATACACCACACCACCACGGTCTATAAGTACCATGTGAAATTAATGACACAAAAACATGAAAATATATTTATTTATTTATGTTTACATTTGTTTATTTATGTATCGACCTTATACATACCGACATTGTATAGCCTGGATAATTGTATGTTTCTGGCCAATCAGGTGCAGATACAATGAGCACATCACTGAAATTGGGTAAATCCCAAAGCTGAGAATTTGTGCATCTGTTGCTCGCATTGTATTTACGCAGAATATGTTCCAGGAAATGGAGGAGTGTCAGACGCTCTTAAGGATGGTCAAGTTACAGCTCTTTGAGATTCGACAGTGACTCACTTCAAGTATTAAAGTAATTTGCGATCTCAAGAAGTGAGGTGCATCCAGTGACATGACAGTATCTCAATATCTTTAAAGATACAGTAGTTAATATCTCACAGGGAATAAACATTTTCACAATGAACATCTGAATTAACAACTTTGAATCGCTTTATGCTATTTCAACATACGTTATCTCAGATGGCAGCATTTAACTATAGCGATCATCCCTGAAACCTACGCGTTCTATATATATTTTATTTATTGATTTACGACATCTTTTATATCTCTTGCAGTATGCATATGTTTGTCAGAACCTCATACTCTCCACATTTACACAAAAATGAATGCAGCATGAACACCCCATATTTTGTCATACTTGTGTTTTTATTTAATGAATAGTTTACTGTTTTGCCAGTATCTTCATTCAAAGGATGGCTGCAAGTGCTATGTAATAACTGTGCTAATTTAAAGGTTTTCAATCGCATGTGGTAGGGGCACCACAACTGAAAAGATAATCGTAAGACGCTTCTGTCAAGAAGGGATAACTAATTGTTTAAATAATAATTACCAATAATCTTTAGTCATTTAACGTGAGGGCACTTGTGCAAGAATACTGGCATTCTTCTTTTATGAACCAACTATTATTTATGTTTACTGTAAATCGTTGCAGTGATATCGAATTTTTATAACATTTCTTTCATTTAAATATTGCTATAATAAATTAGTTTAGTACAGAAAAGTGGTAATGTTGAATAAAATGATGTCTGTAGAGATTGAGAACGATGTATCTTTTGGAGGGGATGGCCGTCTGCCTATGAGAGTTGAACAGTGCTATACACTGCTGGAGTCAAGTGAACACTGTGGCTTATCGAGTGAAAAGGTCAAGAGGGCGATTCTGGACACTTCGTGTCGAGTGCTCGAAGGTAGCAGACGTGCCTGTAGTAACGAGCAGTATTCGATCGTGGAGATTTTTGGTTGTGGGTGGTGAGCGGCAATTGCTGAACTTTAGCTTCTGAAGGAACTATATGTCTCGAGAGGTCGGAATTTGTTCCGGAGTAAGACTATATTTCCTCTTATATTAAGGAACTGAAAACAGGCAGAGTATGTTCGCGTATCGCGTATCGCGTATGTTAACTATGATTCGTCATATAGAGCTGTGAACAGTTTTGGGCTGGTGATTATTTCATGAATTGTGATTACGAAATGGAGTTAATTTTCGCGTATATAAACTAATGGCCATTAAAATTGCTTCACCACGAAGATGACGTGCTACAGACGCGAAATTTAACCGACAGGAAGAAGATGCTGTGATATGCAAATGATTAGCTTTTCAGAGCATTCACACAAGGTTGGCGCCAGTGGAGACACCTACAACGTGATGACATCAGGAAAGTTTCTAAACGATTTCTCATACACAAACAGCAATTGACCGGCGTTGCCTGGTGAAACGTTGTTGTGATGCCTCGTGTAAGGAGAAGAAATGCGTACCATCACGTTTCCGACATTGATAAAGGTCAGATTGTAGCCTATCGCGATTACGGTTTATCGTATCGCGACATTGCTGCTCGCGTTGGTTGAGATCCAATGACTGTTAGCAGAATAAGGAATCGGCGGGTTCAGGAGCGTAATACGGAACAGCGTGCTGGATCCCAACGGCTTCGTATCACTAGCAGTTGAGATGACAGGCATCTTATCCTCATGACTATAACGGATCGCGCAGCCACGTCTCGATGCCTGGATCAACAGATAGGGACGTCTGCAAGACAACAACCATCTGCACGAACATTTCGACGACGTTTGCAGCAGCATGGACTTTCAGCTCGGAGACCATGGCTGCGGTTTCCCTTGACGCTGCATCACTGACAAGAGCGCCTGCGATGTGTACTCAACGACGAACCTGGGTGCATGAATGGCAAAACGCCGTTTTTTCGGGTGAATCCAGCTTCTGTTTACAGCATCACGATGGTCGCATCCGTGTTTGTCGACATCGCGGTGAACACACAGTGGTAGCGTGTATTCCCCATCGCCATACTGGCGTTATCACCCAGCGTGATGGTATGGGGTGCCATTGGTTACACTTTCAACGTTGGACGTTACATTTCAGATGTGTTACGACCCGTGGTTCTACCCTTCATTCAGTCCCTGCAAAACCATACATTTCGGCAGGATAATGCACGTCCGCATGTTGCAGGTCCTGTACGTGCCTTTCTGGATACAGAAAATGTTCGACTGCTGCCCTGGCCAGCACATCCTCCAGATCTCTCATCAATTGAAAACGCCTGGTCAATTGTTGCCAAGCAACTGGCTCGTCACAATACGCCAGTCACTAATCCTGATGAACTGTGGTATCGGGTTGAAGCTGCATGGGCAGCTTACCTGTACACGCCATCCAAGCTCTGTTTGACTCAATGCCCAGGGGTATCAAGGCCGTTATTACGGCCGGAGGTAGTTGTTCCGGGCACCGATTTCTCAGGAATTATGCACCCAAATTGCGTGAAAAGGTAACCACGTGCCAGTTCTAGTATAATGTATTTGTCCAATGAATACCCGTTTATCATCTGCATTTCTTCTTGGTGTAGCAATTTTAATGGCCAGTAATGTATTAAGTTATTCTCGTGACTTGACAATAGCAGGCTTCGACAGCTCACATCTTCTCTTTAATACAACAGCACTAGAAACTGCGCTACATACATATTAAAACTGCTAAAAGGGCGGAGAACCGAGTGTGCACTCAGTTGGGTGACAGCCTGATACTTCCAGGATCAGAGTCATTCAAGTTTGGGAGGGCACAGGGATGCGTGGGCATGGGTGGTACTGGGGCAGGTGGCACGGGCATGGGGAGCCGGTACTGTGGAGTTTGGGTAGGCTTCCCGGGGCAATGACACGCTTATGTCAGGATTCTGGGAATGCAATGATAAAAAAGTGCAAATAAATGCTGAGGCAGTGAATTCTGCCAGAAACTGCATTGAGCCCCTACTCATGCGTACCCTTTTCTTCTGCTGACCATTTTTCCCTAGCAACCATGTTTATATAAAACACCATTCCTGCTAATACATGAAGAAGAATCTGATTGCCAGTTGCCAGCAGTTTGTGTGTGTGGTAGCGATGGCGAAAGCAGCTGCCCTCTTATTCAGTAGTTCCATTGGCCTCCACCAAGTCAGGGATACACATTTACACAAGACTCAAATTTTTACTGTAAGCTTACGCTACCAGGATGCAACATACCTCCTCTCTGCCCTATACAGATGCATGGTCAGCTACAATTATTGTAAAGGGATTCGTGTACCAAGAGGCGTAGGAAAACTATTTCAAGAACATGCACATGCTGATGACTATGTAAAGAGGTTTTGTGGAAACAAGTAAACTGACAACAGACTTCATATATCTGTGGAGTCTTATACAGAATTCCACTTGGCGGTTTTTCAACCGCAATAGCCGATTTCTACCAGCTTAAGCTCCTATGTTAGCATACGTCTAGGATATTTTTATGAAAAGTTTCGGTGCCAACATTAACAAGTGTTTTAAAACTGTACTCAGTTTTCCAAGAGCTTCTGAATGCCTCTAAAAATACATCAGTGCATTTAAAAGAGCTACACTAGCTTTAATACTCCGGCTGATACGAGAGTTAAGAGTAATTTACACAAAGAATAAAATTACTTGCTCCTCTGCTTACTATCATTTGCTGAAAATCATACGAGACAACAGCTCGAGCCAGCCTTGCCACTTGCTGAGACGGCTAAATAACCACTCGCTCAAAACCTAACAACAAGGAAAGAGGTCCCAGTCAATTAAAATTGGAATGACACTCCTACGAAATGTTGATCCTCTCACAACAGTTAACACTATAGTGTATTTCATTTCTCAATATTAGTTTCATCGTATGTCTTTAGGCCTATAATTTCTATAATTTTACAAGCAAAACTAAACAAGAAGTTATTTATGATATGATCTTCTCGAAATAAATTAGCAATTTCTCCAAAATGGTAAGTACAGTTAGAATCCGCTGACAAATTCAACAGTTCATTTTCCTTTAAAGAAGCGTCGCACACAAAAAAAGTCCTCTATTGCATCGGTTGGACGGCTCTGAGGAACGAAAGCATTGTTTGCTATATTCCAACAGATGGAACATGTCCATCGCCATTCTCAGTGGTTGGCAGGACGTATGAAGCTTACTTTGGAGTGTATCCTCCGAGATCATAAGACTCCAGAATGTAGACGTCCCGAACGATTGTTGTTGTTCGGTCACCAGCAGATGTAGTTAGATGGTACCGTCGGCAGACGTCAGTTTTATCTAATTCGGCTAGAGGCTCTTGCAGCCTTGAGTCTACTTAGAGTCATGCTGTTCATTACCTGTAATAGACGATGACTCCCGCGGTAAAGCACAACTGTTTCAATGGAGCTCGGACAGCTGTTTCAGGCAGGTGTTTTCTAGCAAGGTGCTGGATGCTGCAAGCCGTCTTCGACGTCCCAGTGTGGTAAGAAGACATCGCATCCTGTACCACCACACTTTGTCTCGTCGACCAGTCTCTCATGTGTGCAAAGTGGTTTCTGATGTCTCTGGTTTATCACGAAATCCTTCCCCAACACAATTTTCAATGTGCACATTAAACTTAGCTTCTAGGGTAAAGCGCCGTCCGATGTGGCCGGGCGGTTCTAGGAGCTACAGTCTGCAACCGCGCGACCGCTACGGTCGCAGGTTCGAATCCTGCTTCGAGCATGGGTGTGTGTGTGACGTCCTTAGGTTAGTTAGGTTTAAGTAGTTCTAAGTTCTAGGGGTCTGATAAACTCAGAGCCGCGCGGGATTAGCAGAGCGGTCTCAGGCGCTGCAGTGTGCGGCTGGTCCCGGCGGAGGTTGGAGTCCTCCCTCGGGCATGGGTGTGTGTGTTTGTCCTTAGGATACTTTAGGTTAAGTAGTGTGCTAGGTTAGGGGCTGATGACCTTAACAGTTAACTCCCATAAGATTTCACACACATTTGAACATTTTTTTGATGACCTCAGAAGTTTAAGTCCCATAGTGCTCAGTCATTTGAACGATTTTTTTCTAGAGTAAAGGCAGGAAGTCCGCCACTCTACCCCTGTTTAATAACATATTAACAGTTCCTTTTTCCATTGAAGTTCAAATGTTCAAATGTGTGTGAAATCTTATGGGACTTAACTGCTAAGGTCATCAGTCCCTAAGCTTACACACTACTTAACCTAAATTATCCTAAGGACAAACACACACACCCATGCCCAAGGGAGGACTCGAACCTCCGCCGGGACCAGCCGCACAGTCCATGACTGCAGCGTCTGAGACCGCTCGGCTAATCCCGCGCGGCTCCATTCAAGTGTCAGCGCTTTGTTTACAGTTGTGTACAGTGAAATGTTTGCTGCAACCGTACATTTGTGAACACTACTCTGTGCATTGTGAAAGATCCTGATTTTAACGATATTTTGGTCATAACCATGTTCAGTTCCTCTCGCACCCCGTCCCCATAAATAGGAAGAAGTAGGACGGCCGTAAGCGGTCAAGACTGAGACTGAATATCAATACTAATTTTCCTACAGACAGGGCACACAACGGAGAGACTACTCTCCCCTCACTTGCTCAGAGTGGCTCTGAACCTAGCAGAGAGCTATAAATTAGAATGCGGTTTCGATATCGTGACCCGTTCACGAAATTAAAGGTGTGCAGGATTCAAGTGAGTGATCTTGTATAATTTTTTTATATCATACTTTTGCGACCTTTCCTTTGATATCGACACTCATTTTTTGAGGATCTCATAACAAAGAGCAAGAAGATACGAGAAAGGTAGGAGGTGAAGTGCAGAGGTGAACAGATGTTTTCCGATGCCACTAAAAACACTGGGTACGACGGGGAGGTGTTTGCTCTATAGCGTCCGAGCCTAGACAAGAGTGGCGCGGCGCAGTTGCGCCCCAACACTCGTGTAAAAACACACACGCACGCACACACACACGGTACAGAAACATACGCAGGAAAGGCGTGCACGTAGCGGCCCCCAGTAGCCAACAGCCAGCACCCTGCAGGCAGAGCGGGAGGCAATAAAACGGCCGCGGCCCAGCGGCCTATTGTCTGAGAGTGCCGACATAAAACACAGCCGCCGCTATGGACACCGGCACGCAGTAAATACGCGACGGCCCCCGCTTTGCTTTAGTGCCTCCGAAAGCGGCGGCCGCAGCGACCGAGCGCAAAGTAAAAACAACGACAAACACGCCCGGCGGCCAGCCTGGCTCGTGACGCAGCGTCACGGCTCGCCGCCTCAGGAAAACGGCGCCGGCCGTCACCGCTCCGCTCGCCTCTTGCGTCGTCAACCAGTGTCAGTATTTTACGCGATTGTAGCGTGGGGCTTCGGTGGAGTGGGGTTGCTGCTGGGAGCTGTGGAGACGGGGAGCGGAGGGCCAGGGACGGGATTAATTTAACAGTTATTTTGTCAAGCATCCAAACTTCAGTAAACAATAATATAAACTTATAATAATACAAAATATTTATTTTTGTAGCGTAAAAGAAGTTTAAGTTCGACCAAATTGGCCAATCACTATATATATATATATATATATATATATATATATATATATATATATATATATATATATATATTGTTGTTTAAAATAAACAAAAAATTAATAACAAAATATGGTAAAATTGCACAAGTCTGCCATTTTAAATACCTCGATGAAACTATACAGTCCTCAGGATTAAACTGAATTGCCAATGAACAAAGAATCACCAAGCTCCAGAAAGCCTACAAGCTATCATGGACGCATAACAACAAGAAGTGCATTTCGACAGACGCAAAATTAAGGGACTATACAACAGTGATTCTTCCAGAAGCAATCTATGCAGCTGAAACAATGGTGATTGATGGTCATTCTAAAATTAAGGAAATAGAAAAGCAGGAAAGAAAAATTCTCAGGAAGATTTACGGTCCAATCAACAAAAATGGCATTTGGATGAAGAGACCACAAAACGAGCTCTATAGAAAGATCAACATAGTAACAGATGAAATCAGAAAGCGCTGAGCCAAATTTTATACACACATCTACAGCATGGAAGACTCCAGAACAGCAAAGAAATTATTCAATATTATAACAAGGAGTAAATGTGGCACAGAATGGCTGAAAGAAGTCCAGTAACAGCAAAGAAATTATTCAATATTATAACAAGGAGTAAATGTGGCACAGAATGGCTGAAAGAAGTCCAGAGGGATCTACAGCAGATCAACATAAAAAATCTCGAAGATCGCACCGAGTGCCGGCATAAAATCACAAGTGTGAAGTTTGGGGAAAGAACATCGCGTCAGTCTGGTAAAAAATGGACAGAGGAACGGAAGAAGGAGCATTCTGAGAGGATGAGGAGGTTTTGGGAAGCAAAGAAGAAAAACATCCGAAGATGAAATTATGAATTCAAGTTCAATCGCTCTCCTAAAGGGGAACAATCGTTATAATAATAATAAATAATAATATTGTTGTTTAAAGATTGGTTTGATGCAGGTGTCCATGCTAATCTATCCTGTGCAAACCTCTTAACTACTGCAACCTACATCCTTCTCAATCTGCTTACTGTAGACATCTCTTGGTTTCCTCTGCTAACCCCCCACCCCCCCACCCCAAAAAAAATAACAAAAAAGCACACACGCTTCTCTCCACTACTAAACTGCTGATCCCTTGATGTCTCAAAATGTGTCCTACCAAACGATCCGCTCTTCTAATCTTTTGTAATCTTTTTCCCCAGTTCTATTCAGTACCTCCTAATTAGCTACATGATCTATCCGTCTATTCTTCAGCATTCTCCTGTCGCACGATGTTCCGAAAGCTTCTATTCTCTTCATGTTTAAACTGCTTATCATTCATGTTTCACTTCCATACATGGCTACACTGCATACAAATACTTTTCTAATCGACTTCCTGACACTCAAATCTATACTCGATGTTAACAAATTTCTCTTCTTCAGAAACGCTTTCCTTGCCATTGACAGCCTACATTTTATATCCTCTCTACTTCGACCATCATCAGTTATTTTGCTCCCCAAATGGCAAAACTCATCTACTACTTCAAGTGTCTCATTTCCTAATCAAATTCCTTCAGCATCACCTGATTTAATTCGTTTACATTCCATACACCTCGTTTTGCTTTTGTTGATTTTCATCTTGTATCCTGCTTTCAAGACACTGTCCATTGCATTCAACTGCTCTTCCAAGTCCTTTGCTGTCTCTGACAATTACAATGACATCGGAAAACCTCGAAGTTTTTATTATTTCTCCATGCATTTTAATTCCTACTCCAAATATTTCGTTTGTTTCCTTGACTACTAGCTCAATATATAGAGTGAGTAACGTCGGGGATAGGCTACAACCCTGTCTCACTCCCTTCTCAACCACTGTTTCCCTTTCATACCCCTCAACTCTTACAACTGCCCTCTGGTTTCTATACAAATTGTAAATAGTCTTTCGCTCCCTGTATATTATCCCCACCACCTTTAGAATCTAAACGATAGTATTCCAATCAACAATGTCAAAATCTTTCTCTAAGCCTATCAATGCTATAAACGTAGGATTTCTGTTCTTAACACTAGAACGGCATTGCGAAAAATAATTTCAAGAATGGTCGGGTTGGGTCTATGGGACCCAACAAATAAAACACCTGTAACACTTGGTAAGTAGTATATTTACATCGACGAATTTTATTTTGTTCAGATACTACCACATGCTGTATTCTGAATTACACAGTAATTGTAAAAATAAAAAAAAAACGAAACTGAAAAACATACTTCTTTGTAGCACAAAATGTAAGTAAATTGCAAATACAAGTAAATTTGATTGAAATAGGGCTGTAAATGAGAATAAGTTGTACAACTAAGAAGCAAAAATGTTGAATTTCCATTATATAAATGGAAATTTTGAATGTAATCAATGATTTGTGATACATCGTCTTCAAAAATCATTTTTCTAAACAGTCACCAGAAACCACTCCAGCATGCGCCACGCATAACCCCAGCTTGCAAAGTTTGCGAAAGTATTTAGTTTTGCTATGCTTGCATTTGTTGCATCCTCCCCTTTTTCCTGGTTGTGGATCTTCAACAATTCATTGTGCTTGGTGCCGGAGAGGTTATTGGTAAGCCTACGAATTTCGAGCAGGGAGTTTTGCTTGGTAGTATGCTTTACCCAATATGTTGTTATGAGAAACTTTCCTTGGGTTCTGAGGTATTCTCTTCTAACCGAACGATTTTGTTTCTTTTGAATACAGCGTAGCCATTGAGAGCTGCAATGTTCAACAACTGAAAAAAGAGACAGACAGGCCACTGTCTTGTCCCTCTAGCATCAGTAT
The DNA here is from genome assembly GCF_023864275.1 of Schistocerca cancellata. Taxonomy (NCBI): domain Eukaryota; kingdom Metazoa; phylum Arthropoda; class Insecta; order Orthoptera; family Acrididae; genus Schistocerca; species Schistocerca cancellata. The sequence continues at coordinate 764,836,582 of NC_064627.1, forward strand.
AATTACCAAACATAGCGTCAACGACATCCACCTCGCCCTATGTTTTATTGTAGTACGTTATTGTTTTCCTGTCGCCGCTATCGCTGTCAATTTCTCATCATGGTGCGTTGACGAAATAAGCAGTATTGATTTGTTTCGTTTTGGTGCATATGAGAGTAATGTGACGTCTTCCTTAAGCCCAAACATACTTGAGTACTCTTTCTTAGAGTTTTTGGCAAAAACCTCTACTGGAATTTCAGGCTTATATTTTTAACGTACCAGCAACTGTACTTTCCTTTTCTGTAGCAGGTCTACTTTTCTGACGATCGGATAAAAAGTAAACCAATTACGTACTGTCAGATTTCTTCCAGACCCCTGTAATGGGTCTAAAAGACGCAAAACATCATCATATGCCTTATTACTGACTTTCTAGTGTCCTTGTGGTTGTGCACCAGCATAGACTTCCAAATGTTTTACATAGTACGTTTTAGAACAAGCCATGATGAAAACCTCGAGCCCATACTTGGCAGACTTATTTGGGATACACATTCTGAACCTGCACCTGCCTCTGTATGCAGTGAGCATTTCGTCCAAAGTAACGTTTTCTGACAGAGAACAATGTGCGTTGCAGTTGGAGACAAACATATCAAGAATGGATCTTAATGCAGCAAAAAAAAAGAAAGATTATCTGGTGATTTTCTTTTGTCTCTCGTATGGATGTTTATAAACCCGATACAACGTGTCAAAAGTCCGACCCTTTTTAATGACATACTTTCTAGGAAGATTTCTATTCCGGTCCCACCTGTATTCCAACAATCTTCGATATTCATTTTACCGCCATGCTATGTTCCAGTTGAGTAAATTAGGGCAAAATATGCCTTCACTTCTTCAAAACTTGTAGGTCTAGCCACATTTGGATCACTTTTACAAAGTTCATTTGTTTTGAACTGAATTAATATAGATACTGGTTAATTCAAGAACTAAATCAATCAATGGACTTTTAAAAAATAACTGCAATGATTCTAACGGTGAACATGCATCCATAGCAGCTCGAATGCTTCCCTGCAAATGCATTGTCACTATATTGTGACATCTTGTTAGAACACTGAGGGAAAAAAGTTTTTCTCCATTTAGGTGCTACGATCGCATAGCAGATGTATTTGAACCAACAACAATAATTGCATTGGTGCTGGCAAAAGGCTGAACGTCTTCCTCTTTGCTACCACAAACTTCTCTATTACTCTCATAATTACTGTTCATTTCGAAGTTGGCTCCGCGTCCGAATCGTCTAGTTCACTCTCATCCTCATATTAAATTCTATAAATATCACTATATGAAAGATTTTCTCTTACCATTGTAAATTGTGAACCATTGGCAATGATAATTCGGTTTTAGGACATCACAAATAGATCTTGAAGTAACCCAATAATAGAGCTACACCAAAATAAAAATTGGATCGCACTGGCAGAAATTAGTAACGTAAACGGTCGGGCTGAGTCTGACAGACCCGCGCACTTTTTGGGAGAGCGCCAAATAATGACTAAACAAAGCAAAACCTCATTCACGACGTGAACGCCTTGTCGCGGATATTACAGAAACCTAGCAGAGCGCTCGACTCAAACCAGCAACTATAAGAATACAAATTCAGTGAAAAAAAATACAAGCTAGTGCGTCACACAGACCCGGCCCGACCGTTCTATGGTTAATCTATCTCCTATAAGAAGTCGTGGGATCAATATTGCCTCGCATGTTCCTGCATTTCTCCGGAATCCAAAGTGATCTTCCCCGACCTCGTCTTCCACCAGTCCTTTCGTTTTTCTTTAAATGAATTCGTGTTAGTATTTTGTAGTCATGACCTATTAAACTGAAAAACCGGTAATTTTCACACCTGTGCTTTCTTTAGAATCTAAATTATTATATTCTTCTTGAAGTCTGAGAGTATTTCGCCTGTCTCACATATCTTGCTCACCATTTAGAAACGTTTTGTTACGGTTGCCTCTCCTAAGGCTATCAGTAGTTGTAACGGAATGTTGTCTAATCCTGGGGCCTTGTTTCGACTTAGGTCTTTCAGTGTTCTGTCAAATTCTTTGCGCAGTATTATATCTCCCATGTCATCTTCATCTAAGTCCTCTTCCGTCTCTATATACTCCTTCCACCTTTCCCTTCTTTGCTTAGGTCTGGTTTTCCATCTGAGCTGTTGATATTCATACAACTGCTTCTCTTTTTCCCTAAACGCCTCTTCAATTTTCCTGTAGGTAGCGTCTCTCTTCCCCCTAGTGAAATACAGTTTGTGATGAAAGGTCTCCGGACACCTGGATGACAATGACTTAAAAGTTCGTGGCGCCCTCCATCGGTAATGCTGGAATTCAATATGGTGCTGACCCACCCATAGCCTTTGATGATTGCTTCCACTCTCGCAGGCATACATTCAGTCAGGTGCTGGAAGGTTTCTTGGGGAGTGCTAGCCCATTCTTCAGGGAGTGCTGCAGTGAGGAGAGGTATCGATGTCGGTCGGTGAGGCGTGGCACGAAATCGGCGTTCCAAAACATCCCAAAGGTGTTCTATAGGATTCTGGTCAGGACTCTGTGCAGGCCAGTCCATTACAAGAATGTTATTGTCGTGTAACCACTCCGCCACAGGCGTGCGTTATGAACAGGTGTTCGATCGTGTTGAAAGATGCAATCGCCATCCCCAAATTGCTTTTCAACAGTGGGAAGCACGAAGGTGCCTAAAACTCAGTGTAGGCCTGTACTGTGATAGTGCCACGCAAAACAACAAGGGGTGCATGCCCCGCCCACGAAATACACAACCACACCATAACACCACTGCCTCCGAATTTTACTGTTGGCACTACACACGCTGGCTGATGATGTTCACCGGGCATTCGCCATACCCACACTCTGCCATAGGATCGACACATTGTGTACCGTGATTCGTCATTCCACACAACGTTTTTCCACTGTTCAGTCGTCCAATGTTTACGCTCCTTACACCAAGAGAGGCATCGTTTGGCAATGACTGGCGTAATGTGTGGCTTATGAGCAGCCACTCTACCATGAAATCCGTTTTCTCACCTCCCGACTAACTGTCATAGTACTTGCAGTGGATCCTGATGCAGTCTGTAATTTCTGTCGTCCGCAGCTCGTGGTCGTATGGTAGCGTTCTCGCTTCCCACACCCGGGTTCCCGGGTTCGATTCTCGGCGGGGCCAGGGATTTACTCTGCTTCGTGATGACTGGGTGTTGTGTGCTGTCAAAAAAATGATTCAAATGGCTCTGAGCACTATGGGACGTAACATCTGAGGTCATCAGCCCCTAGACGCAGAACTACTTAAACCTAACTAACCTAAGGACATGACACACATCCATGCCCGAGGCAGGATTCGAACCTGCGATCGTAGCGGTCGCGCGGTTCCAGACTGGAGCGCCTAGAACCGCTCGGCCACACTGGCCGCCTTGTGTGCTATCCTTAGGTTAGTTAGGTTTAAGTAGTTCTAAGTTCTAGGGGACTGATGACCATAGATGTTAAGTCCCATAGTGCTCAGAGCCATTTGAGCCCATTTGAATTTCTGTCCAATGGTCTGGATATTTATTTAATAGTGTCAGAAACACACTCTATGGCTTAATAGTTGAACAAAATGTTCCAAAACATGGCAATATAAGTATTACAATTACAATTTAATGTGGTGTGACCAGTATGCAGCAACTTCGCATGCTTCCTTGGTTGCATCGATGACATTCCGTGGCGAGCATGACGTTGGGCATAAGTTGGAGATAAGAAGATGACTCATTGTCTGTTCTTTACCACATTCACAAGCTGTGAAACCGCATGCAAATCCCCACTTTTTCAACTTGATCTTTGTTCTTCCAACTCCAGAACGCAGCCTGTCGAGGGTCTTCCATATACACCAGCTTTTTTCGTGACCTGTATCTCTGGTATGACGTCACGTGTGCTGCACTGCTGTTGAAATTGCTCGTTAATATTGAAACGTCCCCTTTGAAAAATGATACACGACTGTGCTTAAACTGATACACAATATTTTTAGCACAACGCAATCTGACTTTCAATAATCCCTACAAAAGAATGGCCCTGACTAACATTAACCTATACCTTTCACAAATCACTTACCTCACAAAAATCTTCGTTACTCGAACTACTGCAATACAGCGAGCGCACCTACTGCCAGCTAAAAAAAAGATTCAAACTACGGAAGGCACTAACTACTGATAGGCATAGTCAGCAAATGAAAGATTTTGATAGAGCACAAACAATGTATTTACCTCAATAGTGTTCAAAAGTCGTAATGTATATAGCAGTTCATGACATCCAGTCTTACAAATTTCAAAACTCCGCCATCTCTCTCCCCACATCCACCACTGCTGGCGGCTCACCTCCAACTGCTCAACGCTACGCGCTGTTCACATCCATCTGCCAAACACTACAATGGCAGACAACAATGCAAACTAGCCACAGACTGCACACAGCACAGCCAGTGATTTTTCATACAGAGCGCTACGTGGCGTTACCAGTAAGAAAACCTAAACAGCCTACTTACATAGCCCCCATGCTCCCCACAAAAAATTTTACAAATTGTTTTGGGCACTGGCCAATACAGTTTTGAAAAAAAATTTCATAATTACAGTAAGAAAGATATCAAATGCACACACTTATTAATACAATGTTGGTCAAAAGCTAAAATTTTGTCACAGTCCATAATGACAGTCCTGATCATTCATCACAGTAAAACTGCCGTTTCTTTTCTCAAAGTCTGAGCAGTAAAAGACAATGCACACAGAAGTAGTGGATTTCCATGCAGTCTTGAAGAAGTAGTGTTGTCCTTCCAACGGAAAGACAATGCTGACTCTTGACATGCAGACAGGTAATGGGCCACAACAGAGTAAACCCATAGCAGAGTCATTCGAAGTTTTGAAGAATATTGGTAGGTAGGTCATCACAGAGCAGACCCACTGCAGTCCTTGTAGAAATAATGGTATTGGAGGGCCATCGAAGGTGCAGACCCACCTCAGTCCTTGTAGAGACGGCCAGCAGCCATCTATTGCGACTGTGCAGGTCCACAATCACCATCGAGGAGTCTTGCGGAGTATATAGCAAGTCCATAAACCACCACTTGTGCACGCACAAAGTTTTTGGAATTGTCCTTAGAACCAGTAATGCTGTTAACCAGTCCCTTGCTGAATTATCAACACACATGAAAACACTAACGGTCCCAACTTCTCACATACTGTGCACATATTATGACCAACAGAAACGCGTGCAGTGAAATGATACTTAATTTGAAGAATTGGTGTCTATACAATTATAAATTTACAACATAAGAATACAATTACAAAGGTACAAAATTCATCATTAAAGAACATAACAGTACAGATATCATTTGTAGTAACACAGGCTTTACAAAAGAGTAGAAATAAACATACACATCAGTGTTACAGGAATTGTGACATAAGTAAATATGTAAAATAATGAGAATAGTTTTCAAAACATTATTTTCACACATGATCATTAAAACAAAACAGAATAAATAATGTCTAAACATCTTTACGAAGAAAATAACATAGTATTTGAAAAATTCTATAAATCTTATTAGCTAAACGCATAAAGACAGGAAAAACACAAATATACAAGAGTAAACAAACACATAGCGGAATAACACAGGGGGAAAGGGCAGGGTAACATTTGGTACTGCAGTATTTTGCAAACAAAACCTTTTTTTCTTGGAGATCTCCCTTCGTTCATCATTATTCCCAAAATGTCCTATCTATACCTGTTTTCTGTACTTTTTTCGTATAACTTCTCAATGCATTTCTTCCAATTCATCGCAACTCATTCTCTTATATAGTCTACCCCCTCTTAAGCTAACTTAAATCTACTGCGCTCAGATGCTAAACTAAGGGACGAGGCAATAGCAAATGGTTCAAATGGCTCTGAGCACTATGGGACTCAACTGCTGAGGTCATTAGTTCCCTAGAACTTAGAACTAGTTAAACCTAACTAACCTAAGGACATCACAAACATCCATGCCCGAGGCAGGATTCGAACCTGCGACCGTAGCGGTCTTACGGTTCCAAACTGCAGCGCCTTTAACTGCACAGCCACTTCAGCCAGCTGACGAGGCAATGCAGAAGTATAAAACAATTAATACAAACAGCAATGAAAAAAATGGAAATTGTCAAAGCAAGCTGCAGTAAATCTAAATTACCAAGCAATGCAACATTACAACTAATATGAGCCAATGTGCAGCAACAAGAAAAATAAGTCAGTAGTAAAACTAGCTTAACAGAGTAATACAAAGTGAAATTTAGTAGCACTATGCCTGGCAAACAGCAGCAGCAAATGTAATAACTTATATCTAAACATGACAAAGCTCAAGCAAAAAAAAAAAAATATTACACTAAAGATGGCCATGTCTAATACCTATGTCACATCTTAATACTAGAGTGATGCATCACAAAAACTTACTCTGCAAGAAAGTTACCAAGTCATTAAAAAAATTATTTATGCAATTCCTGTGAAGGGAAATGTCTATTTGTGCTCTCTTTTCTAAGAAAGTACATCATAAACGTATTCATTACTGGGTCTGTAGACAGAAAATAGTGATATTAGTACATCTATTAAATTTTATAACCAATGCTGCAGTGCAGCTAGAAACTAGATATTAAAGAAAATGAGCAAATATGTACAAAGGAAGGCATGAAACATCATTCATTAGCCATATGGAATTTCATAAGGTAGTAAAAAAAAATCTCTCAACTAGAAAGACAGTAGTCATAATCACATGTATAGACATAAAAATATGTCTCGTCATTTCATTAGGCATTTCAGTAAATATCATAAATTAAGAGCTCCACAGTGTTATCATATGTTTTCAAGTCTGAGCGTGTCGTATTTGTGATGCTTTCTACAAAGGAATGTCAATAGCGAGGATAACTGACCTTTTTCTTTCTCCACCTGTGCCTCTGAAAGGCACACACTAATGGCTTTTTTCCAGGCGACTGTCGTGCAGCTGGGTGCCCACATCTCATTATGTGAAGGTTGTCACTTAACTTTCTTACTGAAATATTTATTACACCAGTTTGCATTACAGTGACAGGCTCATATAAAAATTTTCACAGGTCGAAAATTTGCGTTACAAATGTGTAAAAACAAAATCCTACAAATATAACAGTGTCCAAAAATTTTCAACGACATTGTGAGACGTTCACGCATTTACACACATTTCATAACTCTTAAAGTACGATTCTTGGTTTTCAACATACTTTTTCACAAATCAGAGTCCCTAACCACTACTCATTATTCCTTACCTTATCACACAAATACATATTCGTCGACACGTCAATCTTGGGTTGACACTTCAATATTTCATCATAATAAATACGTAGTATAATCAGATTCATCATATAGCATCAGCTTATTGATCATAAACATACCTCAACATCATAATTCACATCGTCGTCGTAATAATAACATCATAACATCTCAGTCAAATCTCAAAATCGTCATAGCTTCCTCCAATAATTTCAAAACCTATAAAAATTCTCTGCTCATTTAAATAGTGTCAACTACCTCCAACATACTTTAAAAATCATGCTCCCTTACCAAATACGACATTCAAAGCTCTCATAGTATCGCAATGGTTCCGAAGAAATATGAACAGTTCACACAGTGCAGACACAATACAATTTAATAAGTGTGAAATTATCCAACTGTGTAATTACGTAAATATGTGTCACTGACATTGTAAAAAAAATGTTTATCTCTCAGATAAATGATCAGGTAGCTGTGTAATTTGTGTGTTAGAGAAATATGGTACCGATGTGTAAAGTTGTATAAGCAAAAACCATAGGGCTCCTTGTGCTTGCCAAACACATGGTACACAAAGTAAGTGTGTACCTCCTTGAGGATTAATATAATTATATCCTCAGGTGTTAAAGATTACAGCAATGGAATGAAATGTATCATGGAAAACCTTTGTATCACTGTACTTCAAATATCTTTAAAAATAAATGTTTTAAATACAAAATTAATCACTCAAATATGTGTACTGTAGCGCTAAACTGTGTGTCTTGTTGTAAGATAATCTCTGTGGAAGTGTCGTAGTTATCGTCCTCCGAAAGCTAAGTTCTGCAGAAGTCAATGTACTTACCTCATGATAAACAAAAGTGAAATGCTTTGCGTATAGATATCTTAGTTATTACGCTTATTGCCGTGATGAAGAAAGTACTGTGCTGTAACATATTGTTGTGCTACGGAAAAGGCTGTCTCATTGTAGCTATACCACAAAAGTTACTACTAAAACATGTTTTACTTTCCAGAAGAATTCAGAAAAACTGTGCAGATATAAAACAGATACACAGCAAAAGCAACATTGTAAATTGTCACTCATTAGTAGCGTCGTGACAAAATCGTGTAGCTGTCACATAAACTAACCACTGTGTCATCTGGTATCTCACAGAAAGTACTTTAAATCCAGAATGTATTTTCAAGTAAACCAAATTGTTGCATTAAAATCTCATTAGCAGTACTGGTAAATGTTCTGAGTATGTGAGCCTTATAGTCGTTACGTAATCGTGCAACTAACAAGCAAGAATGTACACACACAATAACACTGTGTCGTCTGTTCACAATAACAATGCATTCGTAATTTCTGTTTAAATAAGTTCTCTTGGTACTTGACTGGATACTTAACTTCAAACATTGTTGCATGTTAACAGATTCTAAGTCTCACAAAGCATACTAGTAATGTAAAGTGATAAGTAATATGGCAAAGACAAAGTTAAAAGGCAGATTATCTCTCAATAAACGGTTTTGTATGTGAAATGTGGTGTAAACCTTTACTCTTCCTAGTATGCAGTGTTTCAACTTCGACGCTATTATCATGTGGTATACGTCGGTAAGGAATACTGGAATTTTTCTCAAGCTTAGCGTCTATGTAATTTTTCCCTGAGCCAGCCAGCGCACGTGGCTGCCTGCGGTGCGATTCATTGTCTGTCTCTTTGTTGGCGTGTGTCGTTATTTGGATTAGGAGACCTAACTTCTACAAATTCACCTTGTCGAGAGTGCCCTGCTCTGTTTGAATCCCGCCACTTCTGATGCAATTCAGGTCTATCGTTACGATCATATCGTCTGTCGTCATGTCGGTAGATTCCATAGTTTCTTTCTTGTCGGTCACGTGGTGGAGAATTTCTCCCGGAATCGTAACTGCGTGCAGGACCGTTGCATCTAAAGTTATTCTGTCTCCCTTGATAATAATTATTTTGGTTCCCATATTGTCTGTTTCTCTGATTGTCTCTGTGACAGTCATTACTGCGGAGAGGTGATCTTTTCCTGTAATTATTACTACTCTGCCAATGGTTGTCATACGGATGGTATCTGTTTTGGTCACAATTTACGTTGTAAGAATAGCCTTGTCGTGTATTATTTCTGTCATCGCGGAATTTTCCAGTTCTTGTAACAGTCCCTGAAAAGCTTCAGTGTCGTCTTTGCAACGTCCTGCCAAAATAATATGTCGTAAATGTTCAGGCAATTTTATTAAGCGGATGAGTTCTGAGAGGCTGTATGGGTTTGAAAGATACTGATTCTTATGCAACATGTCTTCAAAATATTTCACAAGACTGGAAAATTCAGATAGTTCGAAACGTTTCATCATTATGATGCTATGTTTTACTCAGTCGTGTGTAGCTTGAGACCAATATGCTGAGAGGAAGGCATGATAAAATTCTCCTTCACTGTGACAATCGTGAATGACCAATTGCATGCTTACAGCTGGTTCATTCTCCAAGCAGCCGTACACAAATTCTAACCTGTGGTCCAATGACCAGTTGAGAGGAAAACAATGAGAGAATTGATGAAGCCATGCTTGTGGATGAATGTTGTTGTCAGAATTCTTAAATGTTTTGAATTTACGTGTAGTAAAGAACAGCTTATAGTCAAAATCATCGTGTCGGCGAGTCGCACATCGCTCATTGTTACTTTGTTTCGTCGGTTCCATCTCAAAATCCAATGCGCCTTGCCAATTTCTTTCATAATTTCCGAAGCGTCCTGTGTTATTATTTTGTGGTTGTTCCGTATTTGTAGGTCCCTCTTCCCGTACTGGAGCGCGAGTGTCCTCTGAAATAAGGAATTCTTGTATTACTTGCTCCAACTGATCTTGTACTTCCCGGATTTCTCTTTTGTACAGTGCATTGATTTGATTTTGATTTTGTTTGAATTTTCTTATTTGTTCATACTCTTCAGTGTCCGTGAAGGCTACAGGTCTTGTGTCATTCAGATCATCACCTACCTTTGTAGATAAGTTAGTGAACTGATCTGAAAGTTCGGCTACTTTATCTGATAGTGAAATTATTTCCTCTGTGTGTTTTTCTGAACCAAGTTTCAGAATGTCCATTTGTGTTGAAATCGTATCTACTGTGCTCTTTAAGTTTTCCTTAGTTTTTGCAAGTTGTGTAACCGAATCGGTAGATGCAAGTGAGTCACTTTCAGCTTGCAAGGTGTCGTGATTTTCATGAACAATAGTTTGCAGTTCTTTTATGGCTGCTTCGTGATTCTGTAATGCATTTTCATGCCGCGAAAAAATAGGATGAAAATGCTCACAAATTTGTGTTTTTACGTCATTACAGACTTTTTGACATTTCGATTCGATTTTAAGTAACTCAACAGTTAAACCGTCACGTGTTTGTTCAAGTGTGGTATCTAACTTTCGTAGACTTTCTTCCATTGTGTCTAAGTTTTGAAGATTTTGTTCCATTGTGCCTACCTTTTTAATATTTTGTTCCACTGTGTCTAACTGTTGCTGTGTTTGTCTCCGATTTTGTTTCATTTGTTGCATTAATTGCAGTAATAATGTATTTGTGTCAGGAATCTGTTCCTGTATGCTTTTCGGCAGTGAATTTCCGGCAACATTCACATTTTGACAAGCGGAAAATGTGTCTTGACTCATTTGAGAAAACGGTGAGGACCCAAAACCTGAATCTACAACACCATTATTTGCCGCCCGCTCCATTTCCCTATGCACAGTTAACAAATTTTTACTTTGAATGTCTGTTAATTCATTACTCAGTGGTGCTGGTAAGCTATGCTCGTCGTCACTATCATTTCTCAGTTTACTTTGGAGCCTAGTGTTACGTTTTTCACACGCCATTATTGTCACAATATTTCACACAATAACACAGAAAAGCACAATTTGAAGAGCAAAAGTAAGAGAACACATTAACATAGCACTGAGAATAATATCTAGTTAATTGCAAGCGCAGCTGCGTAATACTTGGTGCAAATTTACATGCATGCCACACCTGTTTTACTGTACAACAATGAAAGACTGCAACTACAAAGGAGATTCTCTCTACAATTACGCGCTGGCAATAAACAAAATCTACACTAATTACACAAACTACAAGAAAACATCAGAAGATTCCAGTGAGGTATCCTCGGCTAAGGGTCGACATATGAAACGTCCCCTTAGAAAAATTGTACAAGGACTGTGCTTAAACTGACACACAATATTTTTAGCGCAACGCAATCTGCCTTTCAATAATCCCTAAACAGCCTACTTACAAGATTTTATAATGTCGCTCGGCTCCAGAGTATAGCGCCTAGAACCGCACGGCCACACCGGCCGGCGAGTGGTCTATTATTCGTGAGTGTGCCTACGTCGTTCGTCTAAGCCTCACGCCTCAGTAGTGTGTTTACATTTTGCGGTGTGCACGGCAGCTGTAGCGGTTATAAAGCTAAATACTGACAAACTTATTTGTGCCCTGTTATAAAGGTATTAAATTTAAAAGTTTTCACCGGTGTTTCGTGCCGATTGTGGCGAAATGACTATTTAATAAACTTTTGTAAACGTTCGCTCACTGTGTTTTGTACTGTTTTCCGTGCGTTGAAGTCATTTAGTAAATTTCGTGCTTTAGTTTTCAACTGACGTTGCTAGTGAAATTTGAGTAAAATTTTCATTTAGTGTTTTAACTTCGCTTAGTGGTTCAGTGGCCATTGAATTTTTTTGTTTTAGCTAATAATTTTGTGAAATTTTGTTGGTATTGGCATTAGCTGTGGTGTAGTAGTATTAATACAAGTAGTTGCTGTCTTAACAGGCAGAGAAATTCGACACCATTATTGTTAGTTCTTAAATAGTTCTACTGGTGCAACTGAACTTTGTCAACGTAGACGCATAGTTTTTCTTTTTTCAGTAACTGTAAAATTTTACTATGAGTGAGAAGGGTGGGCTCTGTCGTAGGTTTGTGAGTAGGGGGTTGGGGTGTGTGATTTGTTCTAAGTATTTTCATTGCAGGGAAAGTAGTGGAGAAGCCAGCGGGCATTCTAGTGAGATCCTCTCCTGGGACTGCAGAATCTGTAGTAGAAATAAGTTTGTCAGAGGAGCAGGAGCGTAAGATCTGTGCCCTTCAGGTGCAGTTACAACGCGCAAAGGAGAAACTAGATAGGTTGAGGAGGGTAAAGGTTGGCAGGGAATGGGAATTGGCAGTTGGTAAGAAGCCAGCTAGGAAGAGGTATTCAGAGAGTTTTACTTTGCGTATGTGCAATAGATTTGACCAACTGTCAGAGTCGAGTGGAGAGGAGCCTCTTGTAGCTGTATGTGTAGGTGTAGGAAACATGCAGCAGTCCTCAGCAGTTAGGAGGCCTAGGTTAGTTGCGAAGTCTAGCAGAAAGAAGGAGGTTCTGCTGCTAGGTAGTTCATACAGTAGAGGTGTGGGCCAGCAGTTGCAGGAAGGGTTGGGGAGTGAGTACCAGGTCACCGGCATTGTGAAGCCTAGGGCAGGGTAGGCTCAAGTGGCTGACAGCATTGGGGAGTTATGTAGGAATTTTACGAAGGAGGGTCAGGTAGTGATAGTGAGTGGAGCAGGGAACAGTCTTGATAGTGACGGGAAATACGATGTAGGTGGTGACCTGGTAAAGACAGCTACTCAAACTGGTGGCACTAATGTGCATTTTATGCAACTGTTCCAGCATCAGGATTAGCAGCTGTTAGGCGCGTTAACATGGGGCTGGAGAGGGCGCTGATGGCAGAGGGCATGGCATTGCAGTGGTACCAGTTGGGTCCATCAGCACATCAGGTTTCACTAGGCATGGCCTGCACCTCAACAGGTATGGAGAGGAGAGGCTAGCAAAGCTTATAGGTGACAGTGTAGTGGGTGATGGTGGAATCACTGATGGAAAAATTCCTGTAGTAAATGGTGTTAGAGCTGCACATTTTTTAGATTGAAGTCTGCTGATAGGTATACCTGATTAAAGGAAGTCCCTCTAACTAAGCGCTCACCTTCCGAGGATCTAAAGTTTCCAAGCAGAGAAGGAAGTAGCATATATCATCAAAATATAAGAGATATTAGAGATAAGGTTAGTAAACTGCTTACAGATGTTGACTATGAAATTATTGGTGTATCAGAGCACCACTTAAATAATTTGACAATTCAGAGGCTTCCTTTACCGTGATACACATTAGCTGGCTGTTTTTCAATGAGTTCCTTGTGGGCTGGGGGAGTGGCTATGTACGTAAAAAAACAGTATTCCATTTGAGTCTATAGACGTATCACGACACTGCTCTGAACAGATATTGTTTATAGGTCCCCTAACTCCGACTTAGAGCATTTCTGCTTAAGCTAGAGAGGGTTCTTGATTCACTTTGTAGGAAGTACCAGAAATTAGTTATATGTGGTGACTTCAATATTAATTTTGTGTATGATGGTGCAAGAAAAAGGATTTTGGTAGATCTCCTAAATTCATATGATCTGATGCAGATCAGAACCAGGGTGCAGGGGAACAGTAGCACAGCCATAGACAATAGTTTTACTCATTCTTCATTACTAGATGGGCATTCTGTTAGTAAAAGTGTGAATGGCCTTTCAGACCATGATGGACAAATTTGAACACTAAAAGGCTATTGTACTCTAACAAATGTCATTTTTAATTACAAACTATGTTGGAAAGCTAATCCAACATCAATAGGGAATTTTTTAAATCTTGTCGGGGAACAAGAGTAGCGTGATGTTTATAGTGCCGATGACATAGATGACAAATGTAATGCTTTCCTTAACACATTTCTCATTCTCTTTGGGAGTTGCTTTCCATTTGAACGTTCCAAACAGGTTACTAGCAGTAATAGGCAGCCCGGGTGGCTGACTAGTGGGCTAAGGATATATTATAGAACAAAGTGGGAATATACAAAATGTTAGAAGTAGTCACAATCAAGCTACAGTAGCCCATTACAAACAGTGTTGTAAGGTGCTTAAAATGTTGTTAGGAAGCAAGGAGTATATGGTATGCAAATGGAATAGCTAATTCACAGGATAAAATCAAAACCATATGGTCAGTTGTGGAGGAAGTGTCTGGTGACCAACAAAAGGTTGACGATATAAAGTCAGTTCGCATTAAAAATCTTTCTATAACTGATAAATCAGAAATATGTACAGTATTTAACAATGATTTTCTGTGCATTGCTGGTGAATTTAAAAAAAATAGTTTCTACGGGGAATCATACAACTTTCTTGGCAAATGCATTTCCGAGATTGATGTCTGAAATACTCCTCTGTGATACAGACAAGAGGGAGATTGAGTCAATAATTAAATCACTGCAGACTAAGGACTCTCATGGTTATGGTAGAGTGCCTAGCAGGATGTTGAAGTAGTGTGCTGCACATGTTAGCCCTGTATTTAGCCATATTTATTATTTTTCCTTTAGGAATGGTCGGTTTCCTGAGCAATTATAGTACTCAGTAGTAAAGCCGCTTCATAATAGGGAGAAAGGAATAATGCAGGCAATTTTAGACTTATTTCTATGCTATCAGTGTTCGAAAAAGTTATTGAAAAGGTTGTGTGTGTCTAAGGATTATTGATCATTTTATATCACACGATTTGCTATCAAATGTACAGTTCGGCTTTAGAAGTCGTTTAACAACTGAAAATGTTATATTCTCTTTTCTCTGTGAGGCACTGGATGGGTTAAACAAAAGGTTTCGAGTGCTTGGCATATTTTTTTATTTAACTAAGGCATTTGATTGTGCTGATCAAAAAATATTGCTCCAGAAGTTGAACCATTACTGAATACGGGGAGTAGTTCACAATTGGTTCACCTCTTACTTTAGCAACAGGCAGCAAAAGGTCATTATTCACAATGTTGATAACTGCTGTGATGTGTGGTCTGTGTGGGGTACGGTCAAGTAGTACATGACCCAAGTTCAGGGCTTGTAGAAAATAAACTAATGATAAATCACAGTAAGACTCAGTTTTTACAGTTTCTAACACATGATACAACTAAACCTGACGTTTTAATTTCACAGAACGGCCATATGATTAGTGAAACTGAACAGTTCAAATTTCTAGGCGTTCAGATGGATAGTAAGCTGTCGTGGAATGCCCACGTTCAGGATCTTTTTCAAAGATTTAATACTGCCATTTTTACTATTCGAACGGTATGTGAAGTGAGTGATAGTTCGAAACGAAAATTAGTATACTTTGCTTACTTTCACTCGCTTATGTCGTATTGTATTACATTCTCATTCTAAAAGGATATTTTTGAGTCAGAAAGGGGCGGTTCGTGCAATAAGTGGTGTCTGTTCATGGAAGTTCACGAACCTCTTGTCGACCACTGTTCACTAGTCTGGGTATTTTGACATTGGTCTCTCAATATAAATATTCCTTACTGTCATTACTTCCTCACAGTATTAGCTTATTCACAAGAATAAGCACCTTTCAGTCGTTTAATACTCGGCAGAAATCAAACCTGCCTTTGGATCGGACTTCCTTAACTCTTGTGCAGAAAGGTATGCAGTATACTGCTGCATCCCTTTTCAATAAGCTGCCACTCGAATTCAAAAATCTTAGCAGTGATTCACGCGCTTTTAAACTGAAACTGAAGAGTTTCCTCATGGATCACTTCTTCTATTCTGTCGAGGAGTTCCTTGAAAAATTAAGTTGATTCTTATTGTATTGTTGATTGCATTTACTTAAACTTATGGACAGACTTTTTTTCGGGATCATAAACATTTGTTTTTATGTGTTATTACTTTTATGTTGTAATTTCATGTACTGGCACGTTCCATGACCTTGAGATTTGCACCTTAATTTGGTCCCACGGAACTTGACGTGTAAGTAAATCAGTCAACAAATGTCTACCTATTACAAATCACGACCCTCCTCAACTGTCGCGGTCTCTGTCAGTCAACAGACGAGGTCAGCCAGTACGCTTTTGTGCTGTACGTGTCCCTTCGTTTCCATATCACTATCACATCGGAAACAGTTGACTAGGAATGTTTAGCAGTGTGGAAGTCTCGCTTACAGACGTATGACGCAAGTGACAGCAAATCACCTGGCAACGTTCGAAGTCCTCGAGTTCCTCAGAGCGCCCCATTCTGCTCTCTCACGATGTCTAAAGACTACTGAGATCGTTGATATGGAGCACTTGGCAGTACATGGCAGCACAATGCACCTAATATGAAAAACGTATATTTTTAGGGGTGTCCGGATACTTATGATCACATAGTGTGTGTTTCCTAATTCTTAAATTTCTCCTCTAGCCATTCCTGCTGAGCCATTTTCACTTTGCGCACTGTAACTCTCAGTAATCTATGACTCAACTTGTCCAGGTCTCATCTCCTTAATTTCCTACCTTTTTCGAATTTCTTCAGTTTTAATCTACAGTTGATAACTAATAAATTGTGGTCAGTCATGTCTGCCCGTTAAAATCTGGTTCCTACATCTGTCTTACCTTTGTATAGTCAATCTGAAACCTTCCAGTGTCTTCTAGTTTCTTCCACGTATACAATCTTCCTTTATGATTCTTGATGTAACGACGACCAGAACGGACGCGAGGTAGTAGTGACAGAAACGCGGCGGGACTCACAGAGCGACCCGCGAACAACAACACAACGGGAGAGGACGGACACGACCAACGGACGACCTTACGACGCAACAAGAACAGACAACAGAGTAACGCACCAAACAAGACAACCACGTACACTGGAACAGAAATACGATGTCAATACGCTGTCTGAGGTCTGAGACAATATGTCCTGAGACGCAAGGCGAAGTCACACTGCTGACGTAGCTCGAGGCAGGCGCATAAGTATGCTATCGGGGGCGCTGCTGTTGGCCACTGGGACCACGTGTTCCACTGTGGCGCCCTCACACTAAAAGCGGGCCAGGAGGCGCGCGCCGCCACAGCTTACGGCGCGGTGGTGCCAGAGACCTCTATGGGTCTTCGACGTCCATGATGTCTGGCGCGGATTCAAATTCCGCAGCGCGCGGTACCAGAATTCTTAAACCAAGTGTTAGCTACAATTAAATTATGCTCTGTGCAAAACTATACCCAGCGTCTTACTCTTTCTTTCCTTTCCCTCACTCCACCCTCACCAACTATTTTTCCTTCTTTTCCCTACTATCGAATTCCAGTCCCTCATGACTATTAAATCTCCGTCTCCCTTACCAGTCTGAATAATTTCATTTATTTTATCATTTCCTCAAAGCCTTCATCATGTGTGCAGCTGGTTGGCATATCAATTCGTACTACGGTGGTTGGTATGGGCTTCGTGTATAACTTGGCTACAACAATGCATTCACTATGCCATACGTATTAATTGCCCACATTCCTATTTTCTTACTCATTATTAAATCTACTCCTGCGTTACCACTATTAGATTTTGTGATTATAATCCTGTAATCACGTGCCACCGAACTTCACTAATTCCCACTATACCTAACCGATCCATTTCCCTTACTAAGTTTTGTAACCTTGCTGCCCAATTAAGGGATCTAACGTTCCAAGCTACGATATGTACAACGCCAGTTTTTCTTTCCCTCGTGACGACACACTCCTGAGTAATCCCCGCCCGGAGAACTGAATGGGAGACTTCCCTCCGGAGTATTTTGCCCAAGAGGACGCCATTATCATTTAACCATACATTAGAGATGCATGCCATGGGGAAAAATTATGGCTGTAGTTTCATCCTAGTTTCAGCCGTTCGCAGTACCAGCACAGCAAGACCGTTCTAGTGGACGTTGCAAGGCCAAATCATTCAATCATCCTGGCTATTGCCTCACACATTGAAGTACGAGCTATATTTCGAACTTCAATAAAACTTTGCCAATCTTGGAGTTTTTGGGTTCTTTTAAATTTGGCTTTTTTCGCTGCTTCTGCAACAGCAATCTGACCCGTTTTGTGTACCATGGGGGATCAGTACCATCACTTATTAATTTATGTGGTGTTTATCTCTCAATTGCTGTCGAAACTATTTCTTTGAAATCATTCCACAACTTTTCTACGCTTACATGATCAGATAGGAAGGGGCGCAGAGTGTCTCCTAAAAATGCGTTAAGAGCATTTTTATCAGCTTCTTTTTAAAGAGATATACTTTGCATTTCTTTTTTATGGTTGCAGTTGTTACGACATTCAGCATAGCATCAACTGCCTTGTGGTCGCTAATTCCTGTATTCGTCACGATACTCACTATGTGTCCCGGATTACTAGTTGCTACTTCCTACTCCGAGTTTTCCTTTTGTTTCCTTTACTGCTTCCTCAATATACAGATTGAATAACATCAGGGATAGGCTACAACCCTGTCTACTCCCTTCCAAACCACTGCTTTCCTTTCATGCCCCTCGAATCTTGTAACTGCCATCTGGTTTCTGTACAAATTGTAAATAGCCTTTCGCTCCCTGTATTTTACCCCTACCACCTTCGGAATTTGAAAGAGTATTCCAGTCAACATTTTCAAAAGCTTTCTCTAAGTAGGTTTGCCTTTCCTTAATCTATTTTCTAAGATAAGTCGCAGGGTCAGTATTGCCTCACGTGTTCCAACATTCCTGCGGAATTCCAATCATCTCGAAGTCGGCTTCTACCAGTTTTTCCATTCGTCTGTAAGAATTCGCGTTATTTTGCAGCTGTGACTTATTAAACTGATAGTTCGGTAATTTTCACATCTGTCAACACCTGCTTTCTATGGAATTGGAATTATTATATTCTTCTTGAAGTCTGAGGGTATTTCACCTGTCTCATACATCTTGCTCACCAGATGGTAGAGTTTTTCAGGGCTCACTTTCTCAATGCTATTAAAGGTCTAATGGAATGTTGTCTACTCCCAGAGAGTTTTTTTGACTTAATTCTATCAGTGCTCTGTCAGACTCTTCACGCAGTATCGTATCTCCCATTTCATCTTTATCTACGTCCACTCCATTTCCATAAAATTGCCCTCAAGTACATCGCCCTTGTATAGGCCCTCTATATACTCCTTCCACCTTTCTGCCTTCCCTTCTTTGCTTAGAACTGGCGGTCCATCTGAGCTCTTGGTATTCATACAAGTGGTTCTCTTTTCTCCAAAGGTCCCTTTAATTTTCCTGCAGGCAGTATATATCTTACCCCTACATCCTCACATTTGTCATCTAGCCACCCCTGCCTAGCCATTTTGCACTTCCTGTTGATCTCATCTGTGAGACGTCAGTATTAGTTTTTGCCTGCTTCATTTAGTGCAGTTTTATTTTTTCTTCTTTCATCAATTAATTCAATATCTCTTCTGTTACCCAAGGATTTCCGCTAGCTCTCGTCTTTTTACCGACTTGATTCTCTGCTGCCATCACTATTTCATCTCTCAAAGCTACCCATTCTTCTTCCACTGTATTTCTGTCCCCCATTGTTGCCAGTCGTTCCCTAATTCTTTCTCTGAAACTTTCTACAACCTTTGGTTCTTTCAGTTTATCCAGATCCCATCTCCTTAAATTCAAACTTTTTGTAGTTTCTTCAGTTTTAATCTACAGTTCATAACCAATAGATTGTGGTCGGAGTTCGCATGTGCCTCTGTAAATGTCTTACAATTTAAAATATGGTTCCTAATTGTCTGTCTTATCATTATATAATCCATCCGAAACCTTCCAGTGACTCGAGACCTCTTCCTCGTATACAACTTTCTTTCATGATCCAACATCGGCGTTCACTGTATTAAAAATTTCGTGTCTGTTTGCTATCTGATGATCAGAGACGTTGCCCACTTTTACTTAAGTAAATGTTAAATGCTAAATTCAGAACCGCAAGAACTCTGATATCAGTCGCAATTGTAATGTTTTATGTAGGAGTACCTTTCAGCGATCTGGAATAAACTTATTCGCGACTAATTCAGATAACAGACTGGTATTTGTAGGAAGATTATTTGAGAGTTGTAATTTACTTGAGCACGTATCCGTTTGCAGAATCTGTGTTCGGCGAGTTCATAAGTAATATTTGTTGCTCTGGAACCCTTAGTAAAATAGCGTAACGGAACAGAAAATGTGCACGGAAGAGTTGTGTGTTAAGCATGACTTTATTTAATCAGCACGATATCGTCACAAATCTTCTCTGCCTATTCTTGAAAGAGACGTTACCGCGTGCTTCCCAGTTGTCATATGTACTCTCACTGTCATCGAAAGAGATTACTAACTGTTAAAATTTTATGAAGTAGAGAATTTCCTAGATAGCCTCATCCTTTGGCTCCATCGTAAGTGCCCTCGCAAGTCACACTTCGTGTCACAAACACAGACCAACCGTGGACCTCCGGCAATTGTATGTTTACTGTACTGAACTAATAACGTCCTTTTGCTTTCTATAGAATTGCGTGGATCCAGTTTCGAAAATCTTTTTCAGATTTATTAACCTGGGATTGGATGGATCTCTTGCCAGATTTTCAGAGAATTCTTCCTTTCAAATTCTGAAGTTATTGACACAACCTTGGTAGTATATAAAAATCTTGTTTCTCTCTGTCCCCCCTGATTTATTTTCCTTTCATCCACAGAATTCTCTTGTGAAACAGCTTCTATCATAACAGTCACTCTTCAATTTTAACGAACTCTCAAGATCCGCTAAGCTCATGTTCTCTTAATATGGTTCCAAAACTGCAGTACTTATTAAAAAGTATTGTTATTGAAGATTATTTATTATTATTCGTTTTAAATTAACAAATATATATATATAAAACCTGCGACAATGATCAAATACATGTTAGGCTCGCAAAGATAGACAAAAAAGAGAAACATGGATACATACGTTTGTAAATTCCTATGTGAGTAGTTCCTGGACTGGTATGTAAGCCATCATAAAGATCTTAAGCGCATAGAGGTGAAAAAACCAATACAGACGTATACGTAACGTGTGTATGTTAATAAAATTGAGAGGAAACAGTGAAAATGTATATATTCGTCGTTTTCTTAATTCGTGTATGTTTCATAAGCGGTAAAGGTTCATGGCGCTTTTAACCATCTCTCTCTCTCTCTCTGTCTCTCTCCCTGCCTCACACACACACATACACACACACACACAATGAACGTGCATATCAATAAGACGTAGCTATTTATTTCCACAATTCGTATTCTGTGCACCCATTGTCTTAATTCTGAAGCGCGCTTCCGCGGTCCAACTAACGTCCCCTCGTCTTATACGGAGAAGTCTCCTTTAATTACTTTTCCCGTAAAGAACCTTCCTTTATCTTATTCTAAAATCTAATTTACGTTTAATCGGCCTTGGCTTTAATTTTCTCAACTTCGCTAAACTCATCCGTTTCGACGAATTATTTCCAGAATTTATGCACTGTCGGTAGCGGCAGTCTATTTCTCTTACTGCAGGAGGCAGTTGCTACTATGATTCAGTATAGCATTGGATTTGCTTTGACAGAATTAACTTTCTCAAAACACTAATGTATTTCGGATATTCAGGATGCTCTCAATATCTGATACACTGTCAATAGGCCATTCTCTTTTTATTTCCTGTAGCACTGCTGCTGGTGACAATGTAAATACCATCAACGTGTATTACGAGGACAACGTATGGAAGTTATTTGTTGAGGAAACATGTAATACTGCCCATTCGTCTTTTTCCTACCCCCACCCAGTTCCGCTGTAGAATGCTCATACACAAAGTGATAAGGTTTCTTATTAGACTGTCATCATTATAATCTATTCTATATCTGCACACCTATACGCCCAATAGTGCAAGGCGGAGACAGAGGAGGAACTATTGTCTACATGCCGCCGAGTGACCCTTAATTTCCCTAATCTCGCTTTCTCTGTCCTTACAAGAAATGTTCGATGGCGGCAGTAGATCCGTTCTGCAGTCAGTTACAAATGCCGGTTCTCTAAATTATTCCCGAAAGTTTTCGTGGAAAGAAAATCGTGTTCCCTTCAAGGATTCCAGTGTAAGGTCACGAAGCATCTCCAAACTCATGCGTGCTGATCGAACCTACCGGTAACAAGCCTGTCAGCACGCCTCTGAATTGCTTCAATGGCTTCCTTTGTTAGTTCTGGTGAGGATTCTAGATACCAGGGCATTACTCCAAAACCGATTACACAAGTGTTCTGAACGCGATCTCTTTTGTAGATGAGCTGTGCTTTCCTAAAATTCCCCAAATAAACCGAAGCCCTACTAACAACGTTACGTGCTCGTCCCATTTCATATCGCTCTGCAGCGTTACGTCTAAATATTTAGCTGACGAGACTGTTAGCCAACACATCACTATTACTGTATTGTACTCATCCATTTTAAATTACATTTTTATGCATTCAACACAAGCTGCCAACTCTCATGTGAAATACATATTCTGTCAAAGGCATCCTGTTTTCTCCAACAGTCTCTCAACGACGACACTGTTTCGTGTGCTAAAGCATCACCAGCGGTCAGCCGCAGCTCACCCAGTCTGCCAGAAAATTTATATACAGGGTGTTACAAAAAGGAACGGCCAAACATTCAGGAAACATTCCTCACACACAAATAAAGAAAAGATGTTATGTGGACATGCGTCCGGAAACACTTAATTTCCATGTTAGACCTCATTTTAGTTTCGTCAGTATGTAATCCGACGTGATCAAATTGTAAATTTTCACAATCAACATGTGTGAGCTGACGAGAATCCGCACGCAATTGTGCAATCACGTCATCAACACATATTTTCTGTGAACGTTTGGGCAGGCATTGTTGGTGATGTCTTGATTGGGCCCCATGTTCTTCCACCTACGCTCAATAGAGCACGTTATCATGATTTCATACGGGATACTCTACCTGTGCTGCTAGAACATGTGCCTTTACAAGTACGACACAACATGTGGTTCATGCACGATGGAGCTCCTGCACATTTCAGTCGAAGTGTTCATACGCTTCTCAACAACAGATTCGGTGACCGATGGATTGGTAGTGGCTGACCAATTCCATGGCCTCCACGCTCTCCTGACCTCAACCCTCTTGACTTTCATTTATGGGGGCATTTGAAAGCTCTTGTCTACGCAACCCCGGTTCCAAATGTACATACTCTTCGTGCTCGTATTGTGGACGGCTGTCATACAATACGCCATTCTCCAGGGCTGCATCAGGGATTCCATGGGACGGAGGGTGGATGCGTGTATCCTCGCTAACGGAGGACATTTTGAACATTTCCTATAACAGAGTGTTTGAAGTCACGCTGGTACGTTCTTTTGCTGTGTGTTTCCATTCCATGTTTAATGTGGTTTGAAGAGAAGTAATAAAATGAGCTCTAACATGGAAAGTAAGCGTTTCCGGACACATGTCCACGTAACATCTTTTCTTTATTTGTGTGTGAGGAATGTTTCCTGAAAGTTTGGCCGTACCTTTTTGTAACACCCTGTATATACACTATGTGATCAAAGGTTTCCGGACACCTGGCTGACAATGACTTAAAAGTTCGTGGCGCCCTCCATCGGTAATGTTGGAATTCAATATGGTCTTGGCCCACCATTAGCCTTGATGATTGCTTCCACTCTCGCAGGCATACGTTCAGTCAGGTGCTGGAAGGTTTCTTGGGGAATGGTAGCCCATTCTTCAGGGAGTGCTGCACTGAGGAGAGGTACCGATGTCGGTCGGTGAGGCCTGGCACGAAGTCGGCGTTGCAAAACATCCCAAAAGTGTTCTATAGAATTCAGATCAGAACTCCGTGCTGGCCAGTCAATTACAGGGATGTTACTGTCGTGTAACCACTCCTCCACAGGCTGTGCTATTATGAACAGGTGCTCGATCGTATTGAAAGTTCCAATCGCCATCCCCGAACTGCTCTTCAAAAGTGGGAAGCACGAAGGTGCTTAAAACTCAGTACAGGCCTGTGTAGTGATAGCGCCACGCAAAACAACAAGGGATGCATGCCCCTCCATGAAAAACACGACCATACCATAACACCACCGCCTCCGAATTTTACTGTTGGCACTACACACGCAGGCAGATGACGTTCACCGGGGATTCACCATACCGACATCCTGCCATCGGAAAGACACATTACGTGCCGTGTTTCGGCACTCCACACAACGTTTTTCCTCTGTTCAATCGTCCAATGTTTACGCTCCTTATACCAAGCGAGGCGTCGTTTGGCAATTACCGGCGTGATGTGTGGTTTATGAGCAGCCACTCGACCATTAAATCCAAGTTTTCTCACGTCTCCCCTGACTGTCATACTACTGGCAGTGGATCCTGAAGCAGTTTGGAATTCCTGTGTGATGGTCTGGATAGATGTCTGTCTATTATACATTACGTCCCTCTTCAACTGTCGGCTGTCTCTGTCAGTCAACAGACGAGGTCGGCCTATACACTTTTGTGCCGTACGTGTGTGTTCACTTTTCCACTTCACTATCCCACCGGAAATAGTGGACCTAGGAATGTTTAGGAGCGTTGAAATCTCGCGTACAGCCGTATGACGTAAGTGACACCCAATCACCTGACCACATTCGAAGTTCGTGTGTTCTGCGGAGCGCCCCATTCTGCTCTCTCGCCATGTCTAATGACTCCTGAGGTCGCTGATATGCAGTACCTGGCAGCACAGTGCACCTTGTATGAAAAACGTATATTTTTGGGGGTGTCCGGATATTTTTCATCGTATAGTGCAGGTGATAAAGGCGGTCGTATCACACTTCCGTGGCGCAATCCTTGCGATACCCTTGTCTCTGATGGATACGTGCCGTCGAGGGCAACTTTCTAGATTCTATTACTGAAGATGTGAAGCCGTACGCTCTGACTATCGTTAACAGCCTACGGTAGAGCATGGTGTCAAACGCTTTCCGAAAGTCTAGAAACGTGAATTCTTCCGATGCTCTTCATTCATGGCTCGCAGGGTTTATGTGAGTTTTCAAGCTAAGTTTCACAAGTGTGATGCTTTCTAAATCGGTGCTATTCGAACTTCAGGTATGTTCAAGTTTTCTGCAGCAAACCAGTGTTAAGGGCAGTTGAAACGTCACCTTAGAAAAATTTTACATGACTGTGCTTAAACTGACACACAATATTTTTTAGCGCAACGCAATCTGACTTTCAAAAATCCCTACAAAATAATAGCCCTGACTAACATTAACCTATACCTTTCACAAACCACTTACCTCACCAGAAATCTTCGTTACTCGAACTACTGCAATACAGCGAGCGCCACTACTGCCAGCTAAATAAAAGATTCAAACTACTGAAGGCACTAACTGCTGATAGGCATAGTTAGCAAATGAAAGATTTTGATAGTGTTGAAAAATCATAATATACATAGCAGTTCATGACATCCAGTCTTACAAATTTCAAAACTCCGCCATTTCTCTCCCAACATCCACCACTGCTGGCGGCTCACCTCCAACTGCGCAACGCTACGCGCTGTTAACAGCCAACAGCCCAACACTACAATGGCGAATATTACAACAATGCCACCCAGCCACGGACTGCACACAGCACAGCCAGTGATTTTCATATAGAGCGCTACATGGCGTTACCAATATATAAACCTAAACAGCCGAATTACATATCCCCCATGCTCCCCACAAAAAAATTTACAAATTGTTTTGGGCAGTGGCCAATACAGATTTGTAAAAATTTTTCATATTTACAATAACAAAGAAATCAAATGCACACACTTATTGATACAATGTTGGTCAAAAGCTAAAATTTTCTCACAGTCCATGAAAACAGTCCTGATCACTCATCACAGTAAAATTACAGTGTTTTTTTTTCTCAAGTCTGAGCAGTAAAGGAAAATGCACATGGAAGTAGTGGATTTCCATAGAGTCTTGAAGAAGCAGTGTCGTCCTTTCAACGGAAAGACAGTGCTGACGCTTGACATGCAGACAGGTAATGGGCCGCAACAGAGCAAACCCACAGCAGAGTCATTCGAAGTTTTGAGGAATATTGGTAGGTAGGTCATCACAGAGCAGACCCACTGTAGTCTTGTTAGAGATTATGCTATTGGTGAGTCATCAAAGGTGTAGACCCACTGTAGTCCTTGTAGAGATTTGGTATTGGTGGGCCATCAAAGGTACAGACCCACTTCAGTCTTTGTAGAGACGGCCAGCAGCCATCCGTTGCGACTGTGCAGATGCACAATGACCATCGAAGAGTCTTGCGGAGAATATAGCAAGTCCATAAACCACCACTTGTGCACTCACAAAGTCTTTTTCTAATTATCCTTAGAACCAGCAATGCTGTTAACCAGTCCCTTGCTGAATTATTAACACACGTGCAAACACTATCAGTCCCTACTTCTCACATATTGTCCATATACTATGACCAACAGAAACGTGTGCAGTGAAATGTAACTTACAAGTTACTTAATTTGATGAACTGATGTCAATTACAATTTTATAACATAAGAATACAATAACAAAGGTACAAAATACATCATTAAAGAACATGACAATACAGATAACATTTGTAGTAATACGGGCTTTACAAAAGAATCGAAATAATGTATACATGAGTGTTACAGGAATTATGACATAAGTACATACATAAAAGATCAGAATAACTTTCGAAACATCAACTTCACACATAAGCATTAAAACAAAACAGAACAAATAATGTCTAAACATCTTTACAAAGTAAATAACATAGTATTAGAAAAATTCTACAACATAACAACATCACCTAAACACATAAAGACAGGAAAAACACAAATACGCAAGGGTACAGAAACACATAGAGGGATAAGACAAAAGGAACGGACAGGGTTTGTTTTACTGCAGTATTTTGCATGGAGATGTCCCTTCGTTCATCATTATTCTCAAAAAGTCCTATCTAAGCCTGCGCTCTGTAGTCTGTTGACATCCTCTTTCAAAAATAGTTTTTCTCCACTGTACACTACTTTTCTGGACAAACCATTTTCTTATAGATTCTCAATGCATTTCTTCCAATTCATCATAGTTAGTTTCTTATATAGTCTACCCCCTCTTAAGCTAACTTAAATCTACTGAGCTCAGATATATATACCAAGGGACCAGGCAATGCAGCAGCACATAACAAATTAACACAAACACCAATGAAAAAAAATGGAAATTGGCAAAGAAAGCAGCAGTAAATATAATAACTTATATCTAAACATGACAAAACCCACAAGCAAATAAAAATGTTACAGTAAAGATGGCCATGTCTAATACCTATGTCAGATCTTAACACTAGAGTGATGCATCACAAAATCTTACTCTGCAAGAAAGTTACCAAGTTGTTAAAAAATTATTTATGCAATTCCTGTGAAGGGAAATGTCTATTTGTGCTCTTTTTTCTAAGAAAGTACATCATAAACGTATTCTTTACTGGGTCTGTAGACGGAAAATAGTGATATTAGTACATCTATTAAATTTTATTTTAACCAGTGCTGCAATGCAGCTAGAAACTATTAAACGAAATGAGCAAATATATATATAAAGCAACATATGAAACGTCATTCACTAGGCAAATGGCGTCTCCAAAGGCAAAAAAAGTCTCTCAACTAGAAAGACAATAGATGTAAAATGTTTCTCATCATTTCATAAGGCATTTTAGTAAATATCATAAATTAAGAGCTCCACAGTGTAATCATACATTTTCAAGTTTGAGCGTGTCGTATTTGCGATGCTTTCTACAAAGGAATGTCAATAGCGAGAATAATGGCCTCTTTCTTCTCCTCCTAATGGCTTTTTCTCAAGGCGGCTGGCACACCTGGCCGCGCACAACGCATTACATCACGGTCACTTACCTTTCTTACCGAAATATTTATGACAGCAGTTTCCGCTACAGTGACAGTAGAAACAAAATCCTGTAAATATAATAGTGTCCAAAAAAATTTCGCCTTCATTGTGATATATTCACGCATTTACACACATTTCATAACTCTTAAAGTACGATTCTTGGTTTCCAACATCCATTTTTACAAGTCAGAGTCCCTAACCACTACTCATTATACCTTACCTTATCACACATATACATATTTGTCGACATTTCTTCAACATTTCATCTTAATAAATACGTAGCATAATCAAATTCCTCATATAACATCAGCTTATTGAACATAAACATACCTCAACAGCATAATACACATTGTCGTTGTAAAAAAACATCATAACACTTCAGTCAAATCTCAAAAACGTCGTAGCTTTCTGCAATAATGTCAAAACCTAAAAAAAATTCTCTGCTCATTTCAATAGTGTCATCTGCCTCAAACGTACTTTAAAATCATGTTCCCTTACCAAATACATCATTCAAAGCTTTCATAGTATCACAATGGTTCCGAAAAAATATGAACAGTTCACAAAGTGCAGACAAAATACAATCTCATAAGTGTGAAGTTACCCAACTGTTTAATTGCGTAAACATGTGTCACTGATGTAGTAAAAAATATGTTTATCTCTCAGTTAAATGATCAGATAGCTGTGTAATTAGTGTGTTATAGAAATATGGTACCGATGTGTAAAGTTGTAGAAGCAAATACCATATTAGCTAGGGCTCCTTGTGCTCTCCAAACACATGGTACACAAAGTAGGCGTGTACCCCCCTGAGGATTAATGTAATTATACCCTCAGATGTTACAGATGACAGCAATGGAATGAAATGTATCACGAAAAACTTTCTTTGTAATTGAAAAATCTTGAAAGATAAATGGTTTAAGTACAAAAGTAATCACTCAAATGCGTGTCCTGTAGCGCTAAATGTGCGTCTTGCTGTAAGATAAGTCTGTGGAACTGTCGTAGTTATTGTCCTCTGTAAGCAAAGTTCTGCTGAAGTCAATGTACTTACCTCATCATAAACGAAAGTGAAATGCTTTGCGTATAGATATCGTAGTTACTACATACCTTACCATGATCAAGAAAGTACTATAATGTATTGTATTGTTGTGCTATGGAAAAGGCTGTCTCATTGTAGCTATACCACAAAAGTTACTATTAAAACATGTTTTACTTTCCAGAACAATACAGAAAAACTGTGCAGATATAAAACAGAAACACCACAAAAGCAACATTGTAAATTGTCACCCATTAGTAACGTTGTGATAAAATCCTGTAGCTGTCACATAAACTAACCACTGTGTCATCTGGTATCTCACAGAAAGTACTTTAAATCCAGAATGTATTTTCAAGTAAACCAAAATGTTGCATTAAAATCTCATTAGCAGTACTGGTAAATGTTCTAAGTATGTAAGCCTTATAGTCGTTATGTAATAGTGCAACTAACAAGCAAGAATGTACAAATAACAACACTGTGTCGTCTGTTCACTATAACAATGCATTCGTAATTTCTGTTTAAATAAGTTCTCTTGGTTCTTGACTGGATATTTAACTTGAAAACATTATTGATGATAACAGTTTCAAAGTTTGACAAATTGTACTAGTAGCGTGAAGTGAAAAACTTTATGGCAAAGACTAAGTTAAAAAGCAGATTATCTTTCATTAAACGGTTTTACATGTGAAATGTGGTGCAATCCTTTACTCTTCCCAGTACGCAGAGCTCCAGCTTCAACGAAATTATCATATGGTATCTGGTACATCGGTAAAGAATGCTCAAATTTTTCTCAAGGTTAGTGTCTATGTTATTTTTCTCTAAGCTAACCAGCGCACGTGGCTGCCTGCGGTGCGAGTCATTGTCTGTCTCTTTGTTGGCGTGCGTCGTTATTGGGATTAGGAGACCTAACTTCTACAAATTCACCTTAGCGAGAAGGCCCTGCCCTGTTTGAAGCTCTCCAGTTCTGATGGAATTCAGGTCTGTCGTTTTGTCGGTAGTTTACATAGTTTCTTGTTTGTCGGTCATATGGTGGAGAATTTCTCCTGGAATCGTAACTGCGTGGTGGACTGTTGCGTTTGAAGTTATTCTGTCTCCCTTGATAATAATTGTTTTGGTTTCCATATTGTCTGTTTCTGTGGTTATCTCTGTCATATTCATAATTACGGAAGTGCGATCTTTCTCTGTAACTATTACTCTCCCAGTGGTTGTCATATGGGTGGTGTATGTTTTGTTTACGATTTGCGTTGTAAGAATAGCCTTGTTGTGTCCAGTTATTATTTCTTTCATGGCGGAATTGTGACAGATGTGATCTGTAATTGTTGTGTTCCTATTTTCGCGTTCCACGATTGTCAGTGTCAATTTCTAATTCTTGTAGGAGTCCCTGAAAATCTTCAATGTCGTCTTTGCAACGTCCTGCCAAAATAATATGTCGTAAATGTTCAGGTAATTTGATTAAGCAAATGCGGATGAGTTCTGACAGGCTGTATGAGTGTGACAGGTAGCAAGTAGCGTAACCGAATCGGTAGATGCAACTGAGTCAATTTTAGCCCACAAGGTCTCATGATTTTCATGAACAATGGTGCAGTTCTTTTATGGCTGTTTCGTGATTCTGTAATGCATTTTCATGCCGCGAAATAATCGGTTGAAAATGCTCACAAATTTGTGTTTTTACGTCATTACAGACTTTTTGACATTTCGATTTAATGTTATGTAAATCAGTAGTTAAATCTTCACGTGTTTGTTAAAGTGTGGTGTCTAACTTTTGAAGATTTTGCTGTGTTTGTCTCTGATTTAGTTGCATTGTGTCTAACTGTTGAAGATTTTGTTCCATTGTGTCCAACTGTTGCTGTGTTTGTCTCTGGTGTTGTTCCATTGTGTCTAACTTTTGAAGCTTTTGTCCCATTTGTTGCATTAATTGTAATAACAATGCACTGGTGTCTGAGACATGTTCCTCAGTGCTATTCGGCAATGCATTTGAACCGGTAATATTCGCATTTTGAAAAGCAGGAAATGTGTCTTGACTTATTTGAGAAAACGGCGAGGACGCAAAACCTGAATCTACAGTATTTGCAATATTGTGTTCTGTCATTTCGGATTCCTGAGGCGAGCTGTTGCCGACCGTTCGATCGATAATGCTTCCCTGTTCACTAATTGTTTCACTGCCTACACCATTATTTGCAGCCCGCTCCATTTCCCTATGCACAATTACCAAATTACTACTTTGAACATTAGTTAATTCTTTACACGGTGGCGCTAACACACTGCTTTCGTCTTCACTGTCATTTCTCAGTTTACTTTGGAGCCTAGTATTACGTTTTCACAAGACATTATTGTCACAATATTTCACACAACATCACAGAAAAGCACAATTTGAAGAGCAAAATAAGAAAACACATTAACATAGCATTGAAAATCATATCTCGTTAATTGCAAGCGCAGCTGTGTTGTGTTACTGTATAACAATGAAAAACTACAACTACAAAGGAAAATCTCTCTATAATTACGCGCTAGCAATAAACAAAGGCTGCACTAATTGCACAAACTACAAGAAAAAATCAGAAGATTCCAGTGAGGTGTCCTCGGCTAAGGGTCGACATATGAAACGTCCCCTTAGAAAAATTTTACATGACTGTGCTTAAACTGACACACAATAATTTTAAGCGCAACGCAATCTGACTTTCAAAAATCCCTACAAAAGAATGGCCCTGACTAACATTAACCTATACCTTTCACAAATCCCTTACCTCACAATCAAGCTACTGCAATACAGCGAGCGCCACTACTGCCAGCCAAATAAAAGATTCAAACTACTGAAGGCACTAACTACTGATAGGCATAGTTAGCAAATGAAAGCTTTTGATAGAGAACAAACAATGTAATTACCTTAATAGTGTTGAAAAATCATAATATACATAGCAGTTCATGAAATCCAGTCTTACAAATTTCAAAACTCCGCCATTTCTCTCCCCACATTCACCACTGCTGGCGGCTCACCTCCAACTGCGCAACGCTACGCGCTGTTAACAGCCAACAGCCCAACAGTACAATGGCGAATATTACAACAATGCCACCCAGCCACAGACTGCACACAGCACAGCCAGTGATTTTCATATAGAGCGCTACGTGGCGTTACCAATATATAAACCTAAACAGCCGAATTACACAGTGATGTGTAATTCTGCGTGTCTGTTCTTTTATTCTCTTTATATACCGGAGTCACCTGCATCGTTTTCGAGTCGCTTGTGACTTCGCGCCGGTCGAGACATTCGCGATAAAGGCAAGCTAAGCAAGGGACCAATTCCCCAGAGTACTCTCTGTAAAACTGATTTGGGACTCCATCCGGACCTGATGATTTATTTGTTTTCAGATCTTTTAGTTGCATCTCTACCCTTGCTGTTATGTTCTCTCTGTACGACTGTCAAACAACAATTTGTCTGCACAATCCTCGTGCTCTGTGTGAATGATTTCTTAAACTCGGAATTTAAAATTTCAACTTTCTTTTTGCTGTCTCCTATTGCCACACCAGACTTGTCGACTAGTGGCTGGACAAAAGCCTTTTACCAGCTTAGTTACATTACGTAGGACCAAAGTTTTCTTGGTTCTCCGTAAGTTCTTTCCCTAAGATATGACGATGGAAGTTGTATGTTTCGCGCTTCGATCTTTTTGTAGATGCATGATTTTCCACTGGTATCTAGTACTTATTCTTACCTTCTAAACTGAATTACCCCGACGTTTATAGTTTTTAAACTTTGCATACATCTGCAGTTTGTTCAGCCTACTGCTCACTCCAATAATAGTTTAGTAAATAATGAATGCCTTTTTTATATATTCTGTTTCCTTCGCCTGACAAAGGGTCTCCCTTGTCTTCTGTCTTCATATAATCAGTTATATTCCTCTTCATTGAATTATTCTTACCCGTTCAAGTAGTAAGACCTTCCTGTGTTACAGCTATTCAAATTGTTTCATTTTATTCTCCTCCAGTACTTCTCTGTAATAGTCTTCAGCCTGATAACTGGTGTGATGCAACTTTCCACGCTAGTATGTCTGTGCGTAGCAGCAGCATCTAAAACCGTTTGAATCTACTCTCTGCTGTCAAACCTCGGTCTCCTTCCACAATTCTCATACTACCTAAAATTAACAAATTGCGTATTGTTTTATGCCTCAACATAAGTCCTGTTAAATGGTCCGTTCTTGAACCACTAACTTCTTTTCTCCCCAATTCGACTTAATATCTCCTCATTAGTTATCCAATTTTCCCTCTAATCCTGAACATTCTTCAGTAGCGCCACATTTCAAAAACTTCTGTTTCGTCGTCTGAACTGCATATTGTTCATATTTCATTTTCGTGAAGGGCTACTCTTCAGTTAGTTATCTTCCGAAACTTGGAACATATTTGTTACTTCCTGTCACATTAGACATTTGTTGAATTTAGCGTTTTGGGTGATTAGCAAAACACAGCACATCGCCTTACATCGAGAGAAAATAACTGCCCATACACTAACCTACAGCACATTATGCAGGAAACTGTCTGCACCAGGAAGCGGAAGCCTAACTGGGGTGCGTGACTCAGCTGCAACGCTGACATTCCTGTTGGTACTATGTCTTCGAAGTCAGTCCGCGCATTCTCGGCCTGTTAAACTTACCTGCCCTTACCTGCAGTGCAGTTGCTTGCATGCTGCGCTCCAACACATGAACCCTGATGATGAATTGCCCTAAAACCTGTGTGGATAAAGGTTCTGCATCAGGATCACTAAGAAAAGTGATTACCGGCTTCGGCAAATTACCGAGCCATCTTCAGATCAGTTTAAAATGTTGTTCAGTGAATGACACTCACTTCGCATCATCGTATTTTTTAGAGCTAAGTCACCCTAGTTCAATAAAAAATCCTGAAGTGAAATTCTTAGTTTGTTATGTAAACTCAGAACGGTAGTAACTAGTCAAATGTTGTTCCTGTGTCCATTGAAAATGTGAATTACGCTAAGATAATGGGAACCTCGGAGAGGTTGGTACATCTATAAATGAATAGCAAACAAAGCTGGTAAAATCTTAATATATTGTTGACGTCCGTTTTCCTCTAGTTTGGTAGGTGTACATGCAAATGAAATGCGAAAAGTTACAATTTATCAGAACTGAAGGAACTATCTGAACTTTAACTACTTTCGATCAATACAGCACTACCGTCTCTAACGAAACAGCCACTCACTCATAAATTTACAAGTCCAAGCTGCAACAGTACTGCTATACTGTGTGACATATGACTTTATGCTCTCTGCTACGCGGAGCATGAAACCAGAACACCACAATAATTTACGCTCTGCTGGCAATTAATAACACAATATTCTCCAATATACAAAAATACCTAAGCCTGCCAACACAACCAAGAAGCCATCAGCGACAATATACTGCGGGGGTTGGGTTGCCCGGGGGAAAAGACCAAACTGCGAGGTCATCGGTCTCATCGGATTAGGGAAGGACGGGGAAGGAAGTCAGCCGTGCCCATTCAAAGGAACCATGCCGGCATTTGCCTGGAGCGATTTAGGGAAATCACGGAAAACATAGATCGGGATGGCCGGAGGCGGGATTGAATCGTCGTCCTCCCGAATGCGAGACCAGTGCACAACACTGTAACAGTGAGTAACTAGACGGGACATATCATTTCATTTACTGACATGAGTTGGGGTGGTGACGTATGGCAAGGCACAAGCTTTCCTCATTATCATCCATTATCATAGTCTCCGTACATTGTCGCCAATCAAAATATACTCAATTCAATGCAATAAAATTAACTGCTTTCACAAATGTACTTGATTAGATGTTGCCGACACATAAGCACAAACAATGCTGATAACGCCATAGAGGCTAGGACTGACGTTCGATACTCTCTGAACTCTTTCAACACAAGCCGTGTTCTCCCTGAACAATGGCTTGCCACACCAACTGATAGCCTTTCTGGGCTGCAGGGACGTCAGACAGTCCACTTTAGGAACATTAATGCTCATCATGTAGTGCAATGGCTTAAGTCGATGGCTCCAGAAGCGACTCTTTCACAACCATACATGACATAGTTTCACCTACCTCAAAACTCTGACAATATGCAATTTCATGGTGAACAATTTTATCTTTTCCCTTACGCATTAGCTTGGACTCTTGCACCAAGTAGTAGCTCATGGGTGTCGTCCCTACAAACTACGCCCTATTTCGAGTTTTGGTCGCTGCTAATACTTTTAGGCCAGCCATCCACGGTTCCACCATCGTAGTCTATCAAAGCTCGAATATGTCGAGATGCACACATTGTAAATCACGCATTGGACAAGTATGTGCCGAAAAAGTGGGTTACGGACGGAAAAGACCCACCGTGGCTTAACAGCGAAATTCTGAGAATGCTCAGGAAGCAAAGGCAGTTGCACTCGCGGTACAAGAAAGATCAGGAGAATGAGGACAGGCAAAAGTTGTAGAGAATCCTGCTGCTGTAAAAAGAGCGATGCGCGAAGCATTCAACCACTACCACAGTCATACCTTAGCAAAAGATCTTGCTGAAAACCCAAGGAAATTCTCGTCTTACGTAAAATCGGTAAGCGGTCGAAGGCTTCCATCCAGCCACTCACTGATCAGTCTGGCCTGGCAACGGAAGACAGCAAAACGAAGCTGAAATTTTAAATTTAGCATTTGAGAAATCTTTCACGCAGGAGGATCGTAGAAACATACCGCCGTTTGAGTCTCGTGCAGATTCCCGTATGGAGGACATAGTGATTAACATCCCTGAGGTTGTGAAGCAGCTGAATGGGTTGAAAATAAATAAATCGTCAGGTCCTGATGGGATTCCAATTCGGTTTTACAGAGAGTACTCTACTGCATTGGCTCCTTACTTAGCTTGCATTTATCGCGAATCTCTTGCCAAACGTAAAGTCCCTGGGGACTGGAAAAAAGCGCAGGTGACGCCTGTATATAAGAAGGGTAGAAGGACGGATCCTCAAAATTACGGACCAATATCCTTAACATCGGTTTGTTGCAGGATTCTGGAACATATTCTCAGTTCGAGTGAAACGAATTTCCTTGAGACAGAGAAGTTGCTGTCCATGCATCAGCACGGCTTTAGAAACCATCGCTCCTGCGAAACGCATCTCATCCTTTTTTCACATGATATCTTGCGAACCATGGATGAAGGGTATCAGACGGATGCCATATTCCTTGACTTCCGGAAAGCGTTTGACTCGGTGCCCCACTGCAGACTCGTAACTGAGGTACGAGCATATGGGATTGGTTCCCAAGTATGTGAGTGGCCCCAAGACTTCTTAAGTAATAGAACCCAGTACGTTGTCCTCGATGGTGAGTGTTCATCGGAGGTGAGGGTACCATCTGGAGTGCCCCAAGGAAGTGTGGTAGGTCCGCTGTTGTTTTCTATCTACATAATGATCTTTTGGATAGAGTGGATAGCAATGTGCGGCTGTTTGCTGATGATGCTGTGGTGTACGGAAAGGTGTCGTCGTTGAGTGACTGTAGGAGGATGCAAGACGACTTGGACAGGATTTGTGATTGGTGTACAGAATGGCAGCTAACTCTAAATATAGATAAATGTAAATTAATGCAGATGAATAGGAAAAAGAATCCTGTAATGTTTGAATACTCCATTAGTAGTGTAGCGCTAGACACAGCCACGTCAATTAAATATTTGGGCGTAACATTGCAGAGCGATATGAAGTGGGACAAGCATGTAATGGCAGTTGTGGGAAAGGCGGATAGTCTGAATCGCTACTGAGGAAATTTAGAGAACCATCATTTGAGGCTGACTGCAGTACAATTTTACTGCCGCCAACTTACATTTCGCGGAAAGACCACAAAGATAAGAGAGATTAGGGCTCGTACAGAGGCATATAGGCAGTCATTTTTCCCTCGTACTGTTTGGGAGTGGAACAGGGAGTTGTGGTACGAGGTACCCTGCGCCACGAACCATATGGTGGATTGCGGAGTATGTATGTGGATGTAGATGTAGATGCCTAGCACGGATTACGATACAGTTTTCACCAAACTCACTTTAATAAAAACTTTCACAACTCCTACACATGTTTCCATCTGATTTCTGCTCCCTATCATAATTTTATCTGTCAACTTATTAACTCTGAGATGAATGTTTGCAGTGAGATGACCGACCACTGCCGCGTTTCATTCCGCCCCCACTGTTTTATAACTTTCATCGAGTTTTGTATAACACTATCATACACTTCACCTTTTGTTCTACTTCACCATGTAAATATATTTCTCTTACATTCATTAAATCCAAAAATATTCATGTACCTCATAGACTTGGATTCTGACTGGTTCGTTACCTTTGCAAGCATTCCCAATTTATTCCAAGTTACATCAATACTAAATACTATTGACTGCAAGAAAATCTCAAATGATAATTATCGCTAACAGTTTCCATTACTAAACAACAGAAGCTTAATGTTAGAACATCAGATTGTTAAAACAATTTCTCTGTCCTGTGTACATGCCATTTTCACTGCTGCCCTGTTGCACTATCCAACACTTCTACGTCTATTCCGTCATACAGTTTCATGTACTTGGGTTAAGATGATCGGAAAGACAGATGGGGAGTGAAACGGTTCTCCAACTAAAAGTGGCCATGGAACAAGGCCAGATACTGCTTGCGCCGCATAGCCAGTGACGTCGCCTTCTTCCTCGTTTCATTAGGAGAATGTCTCCTCCACCACCATTCGTTTATGTACTCCAGCTTGACATTTTCTATTTCCCCTTCTTAAGGATGACTCCTGCATTTTGTTTCTGCTTCTCTTTTAATACCTCCTCCACCATCATTTATTTATCTACTTTCAACAGGGCGTTACCTATTTCTCTCCTTGAGAATGGTTGTTTTCCGTCTTTCTGCTTCCTTTTTAACTCTGAGACCATATAAGATTATATTTCATACTGCTTTTTCACTACTGAATTTGTCACTATGTTCAAGCGCAGGGGTCCCATGACTTGGTCCTTTGCTCTAAACACGGTACCACTGCCGAAATTCAAAACGTCTACACCTATAATCATATCAACTAGTAGCTTTGAAATGTGCTCTACGATGACTTCCTTGAGTTGCACCGATAGAGTCGGTTACTTCTGACAATTTCCCTGTATCTCCAAAGATTTTAACACTAGAGACTGAAAGTACTGCAATTTTCATTTTTCTTGGAAAGGCTATAAAGTATTCTTTCGAAGTGCCAAAATCTCTGATCCGTTGCCAAGTAATAACTTACTCCAGGCCCCCTAGCGTTACAATAAGATTAACATAAGATGGAATGAGTTATGGCACATTTTCATATAACAGATCTTTAATTACTTCTTTTCTATCGAATATGATGTAGCTAGCGAAATTTCCGTTTTTACTCTTCCGACAAACATTTAAATTCTTAAAGCATCTCGTCGTGAAGTGACACTTCACAAGGGCTCTGGGCTTCATCCAACGCGGCCTGGGAGTCTAAAAGCTTTGAGTGACTGTTATCCAATCTTAAGGGAAGCTCATGTTTTGTGCCTCCATCAAACATGAAATCAGGGATAACGTCACTTACCTCCTTTCTACCTTATATGCTTGTTCCAATTCTCTTGCTTACAATTCAGAAGTGCTTTTGCTCTTCCCTCTTTAATATTCTGTTTTGGAGCCCAAAGTTACCACACTAACCAGTTAAACGAATTGTTATTCTTTACATTCCCTACTACAGTAGGTTCCTTTTCATCAAACTGCCTCTCGGTTCTGAATATATCATCAGCGCGAAGTTTATCACCATCCAAGATATCTGCTTCAAGTAGGCATCTAATCTCACGGTGTCTGTAGCTGATCCTGCATTCAGACACAATCTAGTTTAGTGGGGCTTGTGGAATTTACTAATTTAAACGTTCTGCGTTGTCGTGATTCCGTAGATTTTCCCGGCGTCTTATATGATTATTCTCTTCACGGGTATGCTACCGGATGTGATCGTTTCCAATACACAATATTTCGCCATCTTCAAGTGAGTTCGCTGAAAACACAATCAAGCCGGAACTGAATGAACATCAGAAACGGCGGCTCCTTTATACACCGAGTCCAGGCGCGAGAAGTGGAAGAGCTGCCCCTTGCGAAGCGATGAATTGCAGCGCCGGCGGCGGTAGAAACGGGCAAAAGTCATAAACAGCAAATTAAGATGTAGCGGGTCGAAAACCAGACCTTTGTTGTTTTATATGAGATAAAATAGGGTTCCTTATCTTGCTTAAAGGAAAACCTCTATCTCTATTAATAATGTCATCGGATAATCGTATTTCGATGAATTCCTTGAGCACACAATTCCAATAGCGAGAACCATAGCAACAATTTGCGTCTTTTTAAACGACATCTTATGCCCTCCGTTGAGACAATGTTCGGCGACGGCAGATTTTTCATGCTGGAGCAAACGTACGTGACGCTGATGTTCCACACATCGGCCATGAACAGTGCGAATAGTCTGTCCAATATAGGCCTTTTCGGAATGTCAAGGAATTTTATAAACTCCAGGCTTTCTCAATCCCAAATCATCCTTAACAGATCCAAACAGGGCTCTAGTCTTGGCCAAAGACAAAAGAAAACTTTTAATATTATATTTCCAAATAATTCTAGTAATTTTTTAGGAAATACTTCCAGCATATGATATAAAAGCCGCTGATGGATATGGAACCCTGTTTTATTTGATATAAACAACAACGTTCCGATTTACGACCCGCTACACCTTGATCTGCGATCTATCACTTTCGCCAGTGTCTACCGCCGGCGGTGCTGCAATTGTTTGGTTCGCAGGGGGCAGCTCTCCCGCTTCTCGCGCAGGCGCTGTGGCCTGGACCCGATGTATAAAGGAGCCGCCGTTTTTGATTAAATTTCAGCGATCGCACCTGAGGATCGCGGCCAGATAGATTACCGAAATATCGTGTAGTGAAGACGATCATATCCGGCATACCCGCGAAAAGCATAATTCTGCATTGTCTTCACAACGCCAACTATTCTTCGCCTGTTGTGTGCATTTTTAATGCTGCACCTGCCACTAATAAAATACACCGGCCAACCACCACCTTGCATCTGCTGTTGCACTACTGGTCATTGTACGGGCTGTGCAATCATTCTATTCTTTAGAGAAAATGGACATAATTCTCGTAATTATTGTGTCAGTCCAATCAACTCTCTCCAAATACAGAACATTAACATATATTCTGTACGGGTGGCAAATAGTTCTACACCGATGCCTTGCCAGATACTTAGCAAGACTAAGTACTAAAAAACATAGACATCCCTTAATACCCTACATATAATATCGCAGTATTCGGATGTATAGTATGCTCTGCAGTGAGCATCTGGGCACATCAACTGTGGTTTTGCAACACATAAAATTATTGGGAGACGTGCTCAGAATGACGCGTGGAGGGGGGGGGGAGGAGGGAGGGGAGTGGAGTATGTGCCACATACATCACCATGAGTCAAAGAGCACTAGCATACTGGTTGAAGATGGCAGACGTGACAAAGTACTTGAAACAAAAGCCGCTGGCAAAACGATATCTGCTGAGAGAAAAGGGGGGTCCGTCCACACCTTTCTTCCAAACGTCAAGGAACAAATGGGACTAAAAGATATAGATCCCACACGTGATATGGTCCATTTCCTTACGGACCATGGTCCACATCCAGAACACCTCCATCGGTTTGGTCTCAGCAGAACACCTATTTGCATCTGCACAGAACTAGGAACACCAGAACATATCGCAAAACACCGTGATACTCACATACATACGACCCTGGACTGAGTGCGACACCACAGGGCAAAGCCTATGACAGCCGGACGACTGGAGTATACTAAACGACATAACCGATTATGTACCTCGTACGTTACACGAATTATACAACCAAGAACAAACTCATGTACAAATCAGAGCAAACACACAAACATGAGAACACGTTGCTTGGAATGACACAGACACAAACACAAAAACAGATTCAATTGCTGAAACAGATGCAGACAGTGGGATTAATATGCAGACCTTTTTGTTTCCTAATGACTTTTAAGTCCATTAGTATTTAAATCTGCAATATTACAAACAAGCAAAATTAAATAAGTTGCTCATTCTGTACATGTAAAATTTCATATTGTGAAAAAAAGACGAGTCTTAGTTACTAAGTGGCAGGTCATTTGTAAGTAGTAGCAGGAAATGAAATAAAAAATAATACATAATTTTATTACAACAGTATTTGCAGACAACTTTCGTGGTGCAGGAGTCTGGTTGGTACATATTCCTCTCCAGAAATCTACCAGCACCTGTCATTGGAGTTCCAAAGACTAGCACTCGCTCTAAAATTTTTCCTTTAACTGAGCAAAGTCGTTACAATCTTTGACAACATAATTTCCGACCTAACAGTACCCCTCTGAAATGTCTGACTACAAGTAAGATTACTCTTGCACTGATCAGGAACAAGCAACTCGTACATGAAGTCCTGTATGATCAATTTAGGAGGCACGTTTGTGTGTGGATCAAAATAATCAAGTTTCCGACAACGAATAAACGCCACTTTTGCCGAGGTAACAAACGAGTTCTGTAATACATTTCTAGACAGCTTTAAAATATTCTGGTAGGTTTTGACCAGTTTCTCATCAAGTACTTGATTATGCGTCAGCTGCTCTCTTTAAACCGAATCGTGCGCTGTGTGCTCTGAGCCCAGCATGTGACTCGTAGGTGTGTATGCTGATCAAGCATTACCTTATCACTCACATCAGTTAATTCTTTGACCAGAGTCTTCTCATCTTCTGGGTATCTTAGCTCCACTTGCTCAGTGGAAATGCAGTGCACGGATACGTTGGCTTCCAATCTTTTCGAAATCTGTACTTCGGTTCCTTAACACGCGTATTGCAATTTTTGTGCAATCTTTTTCTACTTTGCACCTACTTAAAGTATACTCAGTATTGGTCAAGCTGTCGCTCAACGTCAGGCTAGACTTCTGACATTAACGTCATCATCTTTGTTGAATTATGAGTACTGACATTGCCAATTTCTGTTTTTATATTTAAATTGACATTAATCTCTGTTTTGACATTTTCCTTTACCTCCTTGGTAATATAGTTTATCTGTTAATACATTGGGTCTTACTTTACTCATTTCTGTTGTTAATTCCATCTTAAGATTGCCTAATGTACAGTTAGTGACGATACTGAAACAGTTTGCCTATCTTGCTTGACCCATGGAGACAGCTGCTGAGCTACTGAATCTGTCATTGCTTAAGTGTCATCAGTACCCCCAGTTACTGAATTGCTAGAATGATTACAGTTAGTTTCACTTTAGTCTGCTCTATTGACACAATACTTGCATATTCTAACCAAATTTCCTATCCACACAATACTTGTGTCGAGTATATATTACAATTGAAAACGTCACACACTCTACTTCATCTGGTATGTAGAATCTTCTGGGTCTTTATCACAACTGGGCAATCTGTTCTGAAATTTTACAAAGTACCCAACAGTTGATACAGATTACAAGAGCTTAGCTTTCAAAGAATTAGGCATCTCGTCGTCCACCACATCTCCAGCTGCTCCAGGAGCTGAGATGTAAGACCGCCCCACTACTTGAATCCGTACACCCTCGTCTCTTCTCCCTCCACGGCCGGCTGCGACAGGAACTCCCGTTGCTGTGCGTTTGCAACCGCTACCACAATGTTTCCGTTTTCCGCATACGTCCTGGCTCGGTCTGCCACACAACTTTTGCTTTCTGTCATCAGGTTGATGATTTACAACTTCCAGCTAATACTGCACTGTGCTGCGTTCAAAAATTCAAATTACACCGCAATATTACAGGACATTTACTGGCTCCACGATGCAACGTTTGGATCATCTGTGTTACTTCTCTCCTGTCAGAAGTTCTACTTCTTGAGGATAATCGAAATAAAGCACATCAGTTCACATCAGGAGAAAGTAACTGCCCAATCTCTAACCAACAACGCACTACGTAGAAAACGTCCTCTACCAGGAAGCGGAGGCTGAAGAGAGGTATGTGACTCAGCTGGTACTGCATCTGCGATGTCCATCTGCACATCCCCGATATGCTAAACTAGCCTGCCCTTATCTGCACTCCAATATATGAAACCCGATGATGAATTACTCTAAGACAACCGCACTCTTGGAAAGGTTGGTACGCCCATAAATAAACATCAAAGAAATCTGGTAATATGTTAATATATTGTTGAGGCATGGTATCCTTCACTTTGACATACATACATTCGTTAAATTAGTTGCACAAAGTTACGAATGCATTTATCAGAATTCACGCAGCTCAGTCGACCGTAACAATGCCCAATGTGGCTTTACAGCCCTAATGAAACCGTCACTCATGTATGAATTCCGAAGTCTGAGTTGCGAAAATACTGCCATATGGTGCGGCATATGATTTGTGTTCTCTGCCACGTACAATGAAACAGTAAACAGCTGGAGGGGACACATCATCCCACTTACCGATATTAACTGCAGTGATGGCGCATCGCTCGGCCATAAACCTTTGCTCATTTTCTATCGTCATTAGAGTATCTACATATTTTCACACATCAAAATATACTATACTCACGGCCTAAGTGAACATGCTTTATTGCACGTTGCTAACATGACATGAGCCAATACGATATATATTATGCCCTATAGGTAGCACTGACGTTGGGCACACTTCGGATTTCTTTCAATATTTGCTCCGTTCTCCCTGAACAATGGCTTGCCACCCCCAAGGCTAGTCTTTCTGAACTGCATTGACATCAGACCTCATTTTATTAATATTAACGCTTCTCATATTACAATGGCTTAATTCAACGACACCAGTGAAGGCACTCTCAGAATTATAATTGATATAATTTCCCCTGCTTCATAATTCTATAATTTAAAGAAAGGCTGCTTTTCGTTTCCCCTTTTGCATTGCCTTCGTCTGATCCACCAACTCGTAGCTGAGTGGTTTCGTTCCTACAGACTAAAACTTTTTAAAAATTATTTTTAGTCACTGGTAGTTTTCTAATTCCCATTTTCAGACTTCCAGACATTGTAGCCTGAACTCCTGCCATGCTGCATTGCATCTCTTCTGATTGCCTACAGTCTCCTGCTTGACTGTGGCTCCCTGCGGCCACTGCTATCTAGCAGGAATTTGGATTATCTTCTATCAAAATTCACTTATCTAGCTTCGATTATAATGTGGTTTTCACCAATCTTACTTTAATAAAATTATATATCCCTCTACGTATCTCTCCGCCTGATTCCTTCTCTCCATTACGTCCTTAAAAATCTCTCTATGTTGAGGCAACAAGTGGCCTGTCGGGACCAACAGACCACCGTGTCTTCCTCAGATCAGGATAGGAGGGGCGTGTGGACAGCACACTGCTCTTCCGGTCGTTATGATAGTTTTCTTTGACCGGAGCCGCTACTATTCGGTCCATTAGCTCCTCAGTTGGCATCACGAGGCTGAGTGCACCCCGAAAAATGCCAACAGCGCATGGCAGTCCGGGTGGTCACCCATCAAGTGTGCCGGCAACGTCCGACAGCGCTTAATTTCGATGATCTGACGGGAACCGGTGTATCCACTGCGACAAGGCGG
This sequence comes from Schistocerca cancellata, assembly GCF_023864275.1. Classification (NCBI taxonomy): domain Eukaryota; kingdom Metazoa; phylum Arthropoda; class Insecta; order Orthoptera; family Acrididae; genus Schistocerca; species Schistocerca cancellata. The sequence continues at coordinate 764,881,126 of NC_064627.1, forward strand.
TTGCCCACTTCCTTAACCTCACAATGTATTAAGTTTGAGTGGGCATGCAGTGAGATGACACATCACTGCCACGTCTCAAACAACATTCTAACAGTTAAGCTTACCCTGCATGAGCCGGCCGCGGTGCCGTGCGGTTCTAGGCGCTTCAGTATGGAACCGCGCGACCGCTACGGTCGCAGGTTCGAATCCTGCCTCGGGCATGGATGTGTGTGATGTCCTTAGGTTAAGTAGGTTTAAGTAGTTCTAAGTTCTAGGGGACTGATGATCTCAGATGTTAAGTCCCATAGTGCTTAGAGCCATTTTACCCTGCATGATAAAAACTGAAGCGTTGAGAAGGGAAGGAAACGAAATTTCATGGGTTGAGAGTGTATGTGTTGCTACAGCAGTGATCAAAAAATCGATTCGGATTTACAAGGAATTTGGCAGTAAGAGCTGACTCATCAATAGAACGTTGCACCATATCTTACCTGAAGGCATGCACTGATTTGGTTCGCGAAAGATGTCATAAAAACGTTGTATCCTTCCTAAGGGAAATTGGTCCACATCTGTTGTAACCTTGTCCTTGACATCCTCTGGGTTGATTTTGTCGTTGGAAATGACACAACACATGCTCTGTGGGGGACAGATTCGAAAATCTTGGTGGACACGAGAGTACTTAAATATCGTGTAGACAGCTCATAAGGACACGAGCCATTTTTGGAACCATTGTTTTGAGGGAAAAAAAAATCCAGAGTACTGTCACATGAGAGGTAAAACTTGAGGATGCAGGATGCCTATGACGTACCATTGTGTCGTCAGAGTTCCCCCATTCAATACTAGCTGTGACCTTAAAAGGTACCTATGGTTCGCCACATCATGATGTTAGGTTTAACTCTACTGTGGGTCACCAAGATATTGGAAGTATAGGATCTCTCCCCAGGTGAGAGCCGTATTCGCCGGTGATAGTCATCTGGGTATTGCAGAAGTACAATTAATCGCTGAGCATAATGCGACACTATTCATTAGCAAGCAGTCTATACCTCCAATCGTGCCACCACACCAAACGTAGCCGTTTGTATTATAGCGTTAACGGGAGCCTACACACTGGATAATAATTCCCCAGTCCAGCAGCTGGTAGTCTCTGACCAATGATGTACAACCTATCCATCGTTAAGCAGAGCTTCGTTTTTCTTGGGCTGACCCCTACCACACTATGGACGATGCAAACTGAGGTGCTGCCCGCATCTCCATGCATCTCCACGTCATTTAGGAATGAAATGAAACGAAAGTGCAGGGAAGCCGAAGTTAAATCGCTACAGGAATAACATGAAGAGATCAAAAAATGAATGACTGTGGGAAACTACTTATTCAGCATGTAGAAAAAATCAAAACAGCCTGCGGTGAAATAAAATCAAAGACGGCAGTATTATTAAACGCACAGAAGGAAGCGAATAGGTGGAAGAGTACATTGAGGCCTTACAAGGGGGTGAGGGACTTGTCTGGTGACGTGGTAGAGGATATGAGAGTCGAGATGAAAGACAGACAATCAAGTGCTAGACTTAGAGCTTAAAAGAACACTGGAAGACTTGCGATCACTTGAGACAGAACGGGGTAGATAATATTATTTCGAAATTTCTAAAATTATATGGGTTGCTGTGTAGAATCTCTGAGACTGGAGACATACCATCAGCCTTCCTGGAAAGTATCATCCCCACAAACGTGAAGATAGCAAGAGCAGATACGTGCGAAAATTATCGCAAAATCAGCTTAAAACCTCACTGATCCAAGTTAGTGACAACAGTAATACACAGAAGAATGGAAAAGAAAATCGAGTAGCTATTAGAGGACAATCAGATTGGTTTACGGGAAGGTAAAGCCACCAGACAGACAGTTCTGACCTTGCCCTTGACAAAGGAAGCAATACTTAAGAAAATCAAGACATATGACGACCTAAAAGAATCGCTCAGCAATATAAAATAGTGCAAGATAATCGAAATTATTAGAAAAAAATGGGAGTAAGCTATAGGGAAAGACGGATGATATATATTGTGTACAAGAACGTAGAGGCAACAATACGAATCGTAGATCAAGAACTAGGTGCTCAGATTAAAAAAGTTGCAAGGCAGTGATGCAGTATTCCACTCTTACTGTTCAATCTGTACATCGAAAAAGCAAGGAAGGATATAAGTGAAAGGTTGAAGAGAGGCATTAAAATTCTGGATGAAAGGATATCGATGCTAAGATTAGCTGATGATATGGCTGTTCGATTACAGACTACAGGTATTGTTGAACGGACTGAATAGTCTAACGAGATCATAATATGCGTTGAGAATTAACCGAAGAAAGAGGAAAACAATGAGGATTAGCAGAAATGAGACAAGGGCTAAATTTAAAATTAAAATTGGTGGGCACAAAGTAGACGGAGATCAGGAAACTTACGCAATCTTGGAAACAAAAATCACGTGACAGGCGAAGCAAAGAGGACATAATAAGCAGACGAACACAGGTAAAAGGGGGCATTTCTGAGCAAAACAAGTCAACTAGTAATTAACGTAGGCCTTAGTTCAAGAGGATTGTCTAAGGATGTACTTTCAGTGCACAGCATTGTATGGTCGTGAGTCATGGACCGTGAGATCACCGTAAAAGAAGAGAATCGAAGCGTTTGAGATGTGGTGCTTGAGAAGAATGTCGACAATCTGGTGGGCCGATAATGTAGGGAGTAAGAAGGGCAGAAAGAAGGAACATAGGGCAATCGTTGACAAGATGATAGGATATGTCTTAAGACATCAGGTAGCAGCTTCTGTAGTACTAGACGGAGCTGCAGAGGTTAAGAACTGCGGGAAAGGCGGAAATTGGAATACGTCTAACAACTGAGGATGTCAGGTGTAACTGCCACTTTGAGATGAAGAGGGTGGCACTGGAGAGGAATTCGTGTTGGGTCACATCAAACCAGTCGGAAGACTGATAACTAAAATCAAAGCACGTTAGAGGAAGTCAAGTTGACACTACCACAACCACGGAAGACTGACCATCTGGTGTGTCTTTTTCGCCACAGTCATAGCTTTTCGTTGCACTGCTGTTAGCTGTATTCAGGTAATTAGTTCACGGCCCATGTCCGGAAAGGTGTTGACCAGTCGCTTCGTAAGCTCAAAATGCCTTAGCTGAAGCCCTTCGTTTACAATAGGAATAAATTCATACGTTCTACTCCCATTGTCTGAGGATTTCATTTCTTCTGTCATTCTTTAAATATTAAATTCTACTAACAGCTTCGTTTATGTTTTCTTATCGTTTTTCTTCATCCAGTAGATGGAAACCCTTTCCTGATTTGTACGTACAGGTGACGTATACTCTTTAATATGATTAGGAGGTCTGTAAACGTGCTGCTAAAGACTCAACAACAGCACAGATGTCAGTCCAAACAAATACTGCCCATCACGCCTTTCATGCGACGCCCAGCGTCGGCGGAAAGTGTCGGTTTGTTTTCCGGTTACAAACTAAAAGATTTTTAAAGTGGAATTTCACGTACCATTTGATAGAGCGGTCCCGTATTTATCTACTGTGATATTCGTTTTACCGGTATATTTTAACAGGGACGATATAACTTGCAACGCTGCTATGTACACGGCGATAGCAGTCAGCGCGGACGAGGGCTCGCTGCTAGGGTACTGGTTATTATGTGTGTTTTACAGTCCCTGTTAAGAAATACCAATAAAACGAATATCGCTCTAGACTAATTTCAGTTCGGTCTGTCGGATGAGTACGTCAAATTCCGCTTTACGTATCGTTTTGTTTTGTAACTGGAAACAAACCGAAGCTTTACGACGACACTGGACGTTGGATGAAAGACCCGATGAGCAGCGTTTGTCTGGACTGACTCCCAACTACACATTGCAAAAAACGAAACTACAAACACGTGGTGAAAAACAAGAGAAAACGCACCTGGCGAATCTGAGGACTGACACCCCGTTTATACGTCACCCGGTATATACTACGTGTAGTTATAAAGATTCGGTTCTGACCTCTAAAACTTGAATTTTTTTGTGTCAGCTGGTACATGTCTTCAGCCTTGGTAAATACTGAAGTCCCTGCACCTTATTTCCGTAGCACTCTTTTAGAGGAACCAAAACAAAATGTTGCAGTCTGTCGATGAATTGGAATAGCGTGACATAATTTTCTGCATTGGAAAGAGAACTACGCTGCTACAACACAGGCCAAGTTAATGGAAGAGTACGGCATCTATACACGTTCACATGTCACACTGTTTGGGTGACGCAGATGATTCCATTTGGCTCAGAAAAGTCTGAATGACGAAGAAAAGCGAAGTGGAAAAAGTTTAAAACAATCATGGATCAGTTTTCTACAGCTTGCACCACATTTTTAACATGTCAATGGTCGCTGGCCACTGGTTTTCCCGAAACTCACGCACCCACCTAACCCAACAACTACTCACCCACATACCCACACAAGCACGCACACACACACACACACACACACACACACACACACACACACACACATGCACGAATTTAAACTGTAAAAACACATTTTGAAACCCCTAAAACAAAATAGTTCAGCTGCACTTGTACTCAGAATCAGTACAAATCTTGAGGAGACACAAATCAGTAAGTTGACATATTCTGATTATTTTCATTCAGTAATGTCATATGGAAAAGGGTTCTGAAGTAATTCACCTTTATGAAAGAGAGTGTTCATTGCTAAAATACGTGATGTAACAATAATATGTGGTGCTCACCCGTGATCATTTTGTAGACATCTATTTAAGGAGTTGGGCATTCTGACTACTATCTCACGTTATATTTATTTCCTCATGACGTTTGTTGTAAGTAATCCACTACAGTCCAAAAGGAACAATGATATACGTAATTACAATACAAGAAGGAAAAATGACATTCATTTTGCAGATTAAGGTTTTGTCTTTAGCACAAAGAAGGATGCCCAATGCTGCAACAAAAATTTCTGATCATGTACCCAGTCCAAAATCGAAACTGTAAATAGCTGCCGGGTCAAATGTTCAAATGCGTGTGAAATCTTATGGGACTTAGCTGCTAAGATCATCAGTCCCTAAGCTTACACACTACTTAACCTAAATTATCCTAAGGACAAACACACACACCCATGCCCGAGGGAGGACTCGAACCTCCGCCGGGATCAGCTGTCTGCCGAGTCACCAGATAAAATGCACCCAACAGACAGCAAAGTAAAATTTGAAAACAAACTCAGAAAGTTTCTTCTCGGCAACTCATTATACTCCGTATAAGAATTTCCATTATTGTAATGTTTAAAAGGTGACGGGTATTATTTTCCTTAAAAATGTTCTAGAGACGTTCAGCATATAACGAACTGTACAAAATAATTTGCGATGTGAATGTAAATTGACTTGTTACACGTCATTACGGTTTTTTGTGCAAAATGATCCATGGAGCATGAAAGTAACTAATTAAAAGTTTATTAAGGCTATAAAATTTTGCCTTATTCTTCCTACTTTCCTTTGCCCAGTTACTTCTTCCTCTTTCCTCAAATGAAGAAACCAGTGCGTGTCACGTGTTCCCAAAATGAAGATGAGTTAATTTTCGAGATGGAACGTTTGTGAGCGACCAAAATGTAGTCATCTGCTACTAAGAAATCTGCCAAGTCATCCAAATCTGGTAAGTGTGAATATGTGTAAAATTTTCGTGGTTGCAGTAAAATTTTTTTCGAGATGATAATTATGTATAGAGCATAGCTGCTACAAGCATTTGAATTCTGGAAACCCTCCATCTCTCGTTATATCCACTATTAAACCGATCAAGACTCAACTTAATATAGGAAAATATATAATATATATACGTGGTTTTTTATGGTTATAATTTGTCGCGCTAAAATTTAATGTTACGATATTATGTTAGCTTAATGTGCAAAAAACACGCCGTAGTAGTTTCATGCTTGAGACTCCTGGTAACCGTCTATGAGAGGTAGGCAATGTCAAATACGTCCAGTATCGCCTACGGCTGCAATGGAGGCAACAAGCGAGGAACAATATGCGGCTTTGAAATTCTGCTTTCGTCACAACAAATCTTCAGCTGAGGCCTAAACAATGTTACAGGAGGCCTATGGAAAGACTGTTCTTCCCTACAGTACAGCTCGAAGGTGGTTTAACATGTTTAAAGAGGGGAGACAATCAATTTCAAAGGAAGGTGGTCTCGATGCTCCAGTTACTGCTCTTAAGGAAGAAGACATCGACACTGCTGCTGTCATTGTGAGAGAAGATTGACGAATTACCTTAAGGTCACTTTCTGAAATACTGAACATTTCATCGGGTGCTACCCACACGTTGTTGGCAGAAAACTTGCACATGACACGTGTTTGTGGGCGATGGGTTCCAAGACTGTTGACTCCTAAAAAAAAAAAGACATACGCATGCAGGTCTGCATGCAGTTAAAGTTGGTGACACAGGAAGATCCAGCGTTTCTGTCAAATGTAATCAGTGCTGATGAAACTTGGCTACATCATTTTGATCCTAGGAGCCAACAGTAAAACTCAATGTGGAAATCTCCTTCATCGCCAATCTCCAAAACAGCAACAGTGGTTTCTACTGCTGGGAACTTTTTGGTCATTTCATTCTTTGATGTTCATGGAATGGTGTATCAGCATGTTGTACCGGCACTCACATCAGTAACTGGACAGTACTATAGGGATATCCTGTAAACACTGCAAGTCCGTATCAGGCGCAAAATAGTACATTTCCGTGAAGCAGGCTGGATGCTGCACCACGATAATGCGCGGCCGCCTATTGCCAATGTTGGTACCGAATATCTTGCAAAAATCAAAGTGAAGTGCATCCCTCATCCTCCCTATAGTGCGGATTTAGCCCCAGGTGACATTTTTCTATTCCCTAACATGAAGAAACGCCTTCGCGGGAGGCATTTTCAACCATCAGAAGCAGTGGTGAAGGCTGCTGAGGCGATTTTGAAGGCTCTCTCAAAAAATGGTTTCCAGCATGTAACTGAAGACTGGCAGAAGTGCACTGCATTCATGGGAGACTACTTTGAGAAGGTCCATCGAAATTATGAGGATGAGTAAAGGTACGTCGTCAAAAAAATTATGATCGTTTTTTATTGAACAGCCCTTGTATATACATATACACACACAGTGTGGTGAGGCAGATGAAAGTTGCCTGGAAAACAGAGATCCAGGGTACAATGAAGCAGAGCAAAGGAAAGGAAATATAGTACTAACCTGACTATAGCAGATGCTGAAAGTGCCCACCATTAACCTCTTGGCTCTTTTGGGCCCTGGTCGGCAAGTTCTTAAGGCAGCTGGAACTGCCGCATTTCTTGGATACTATGAGAGCTGCTGCGATGCGTCTTAGACTTCAAGGCTCTCCACGCAAAGTAATCGCAGACTGGCAGATCAAGAGACCTGCGTGGCTAGCTAGGCCCACGAACAGACTGACCTCTGCTAACAACTCTGTCATGCGTGAAGACTGTGTAAATGTGCTGCAAGGTTTGGCCGTCTGTATGGGCAATTGCTCCATCGTGTTGGAAGTGTCTTTTCTTCCTCCGTTAATGCTGCCACAAATGGTTCCTAAATGTTGGTAATGTAAAGCGCCAAAGTCAGTGTCTGATGAAGGAAGGTGGCATCAATAATGTGACGTGCAGGCAGTTCACACCAAGCACCAACTTTCTGATCATGCAATGTAGTTTCGTGGAAGTTACGCAGATTCTCTGCTGCCCAGACCATGTAATTGTGTCAGTTGAAATAACCACCCAGGTGAAACTAGGCGTCATCAGACATAAAGAACAGATCCATGCCCAAGCTATTCACAAAACTGGAGGCGCTGTGAAGCATTTGCTGCTTGGACAGACACTCAACGTGGATGCATGTGCAGGTCGAGGAATAGTATTCGTGTGCATGATCGACATGATACATCAGTCTCTTACTACAGGCGTCTGGTTGTTTTGGTGGACTCTGAAGCATTTTTTGGTGAACTGAAGCGACATTTTCTGCTGTGCCGTTACGTTTCGGAACGTTCCTTGATTTTTTTTCAAAACACATTCTGTCTCACACCATCTTTGGACTAAGCATTGCATGGCATTCTTTTCTGGCACTTTGAGACAATTAAACTCCCCAGCAAACAATTGACCATACCTTTGCCACGACTTTGTTGTCACGTAACTTTCGACAACGAACACACGCTAAGTACCATCGTTCCCTTTGCACTGCTCCATTCATAGTGACACAGCCCGCACTATGCTCCAAACCGGTGTGGATCACGTGATGGGCATACATGTGGTGTGTGCACCACAGGGTGTGGTTAATGCACACATTCACATCCAAATTGTATCCACTCATGTGGGCCACTTATATATTGTTTTAGCTATATAACTCCAGATATCTTTATTGATGGCTGGGAACAGCGTACTGTACTGAACAACATTACATGAGTATTTGCTTCATTTTGGAAAGTGGAAATTCTTTCATACTCGTTTTTTGTTTCAGTTTAAAGATAGTAGTTGGGTTATCAGATGATAGCAAGGCAACAGTAATTTATTAAGTAATTGCCACCGCAATCTCGCTTGTCCGGAAGCAGTCACGGGCCGAGCGTCGGTTTCAGCGTGCAGGCGATAGGAACAGTACTTACTACCCGATAGTTAAGTCTGTGGTGGTGGGGGAAGGTAGCAGAGCCCTGCGCCATTGCACATTATAAGAGGCAGAGGACTGTTGAAAGGAGTGGATTGAGAAATTTATGGCTGAGAGTATGAGGTCTATGGTATGGACGCATTTGGGGCACTGGAAAGCGAAGCTAGCCTGTTGTGTTAGGAAGGACTCCTTCAAAAAACAGGCAGGGAAGTAAGGCGGAGCGTCGCCAACAATTTTTATGGTCTTAACACAGAGCGAACATCCCTGAAGAGAAAGTGGCGTCCACACATCTCTTCCCCATAGTTCGCGAAAGCCTCTGCAACAAACATATTAACAAGAGAAGCCAATGCCGAGCGAAATGCTGCGAGGACCCTTGTCGCCGCTGATGTGAGAAAGGCCGGCTAAATAAGTTTATTTAAGATAGCGTCGACTCTCACAAGCATCCCTCTGGATAAATGCAGATTACACGGACATCGATTGGGTAGATGGTGTATGATGTCAGAGGAGAAGAGCTCATTTTACGTGGAGGGATATTTTGCGGGATCTAGAGAGCATGTGATTGTTGCAGAAAAGTGCAAGAATATTAGCACTGGAGTTCCAGCGTTCTTCAGACGGCACCACATGGAGTTACGTCTAAAATTGACTGATAGGACAGGTGAGACAGGCACTCAGACTTATGCAAGAGGCACCGTTGGGTGGAGATCTCGGCCTGAGATAGCTATAGACAGGGGGCGTCGCCACTCAAGCGGCTTGTGAGGGCTTCGGGCTTGACCACTGTCGGCTCTTTGGTCTCAAACAACACATTGTGTGTTGCACCTGCTATACTGCAGCTTGTTTTGGACAGATGTGAGATTCTCGCAGCTTAGGAAGGGTAATTTCAGACAGGCATTAATTCAGGGTTGAAGAGGAGCTGTTTCTAACAGGCTGAGCTGGTGGTCTTGTAAACATAGCGTATCTCCAAGTGGTTAGGTTCACAACCACTCTCAGCCTTGTATTAATTTTTGCCAGATTGTATTATGCATTTGTTTTTATCAAAGGGAACATTATCTTTACTTTACCAACACCAGTTAATTTCACTCTTTTGATGTTAGTTAACTATTTTGTTAATGAACGCTAGATACTTCTTGTCAAACTTGTTTACTTGGAAATAAACATTGTAGGACCCTTAGCCCAGCCTATCATTCCACTGGCTGGAAACCTTATTACCTTATTTTGGAGAACTAATATTAGTGGGAGACTTAGTTAGATTGATTTGCTTATAGGTGTAAGGGATTGCAAGCAGTGAGCCTGGCCAATAGTATAAAAATTTGCATTTTTCTTCCATTGTACGGGCTGTAGCTGTTTCTTCAGTTTCATGGGGGTAGCACAGTACATTTCCGAACTGATCGTGCTGTCATGGGGGAGGACATCAAACACAATAAACCCATCAGAATTCCAGAACACCGCCGCAATGACTTTGCTGGCTGATGGTGTGATTGTGAACTTCTTCTTCGGAGGATAGATGAATGGAGCCATTCCACTGATTGCCGTTTTGTTTCCAGTTCGATATACTGAATCCATATTTCATCACCTGTGACGATACTCGCCAAAATTTTTCACAGTCAGCCTCCTAATGTGCTAGCAATCCTTCACAGACAGTCCTTCGGTGCTCTGTACGGTCTTCTGTTAGGCGACGAGAAAGCCAGCGGGCATACACCTTTGAGTGAGTGCCCCAAATGGTGAACGTGTGTGTCACCTCTACCAACAGAGACGTCGACCACTTCGAATGAGATTGTCCGAATGTCCAACACTGCAGGAGTTACAGCTGTGTGCGGTTGGCCGGCTCGCAGGAGATCGACCTGGTTTGCGCGACCTTGGTGCAACGCTGACAGATGCCTCGCCTACGACCCACCGTGCTTTTGTTCATTGTCCAGTCTCCGTAGACATTCTGAAAGCCCCAATGAATATCTGCAATATTCTGATGTTTCACCAAAAAACACTCAATGACAGATTTCTATTTGGAACGCATCTCCACTACAGATGCCACATTCAATATTACGTATAGCGCCGCCACCTATGGCAATTTCATGTTTCCTGAGAGAAGCACATGCACATGTCCTACAAAAAAATACTGCATTTTTAACCGAAATTAACCGGAAAAAAATGTGTTGCTTACTTATTGAATGAATGTCTCTCTTATATATTCTGTCTAGGTCTTCCATATGATTTTAATGTCGAAACCAGTCGCGGAATATTAAAACTGTTATTACTGTTATAACACTTTTGACGGATTTTCAGCTGAATGTCTTTTACAAAATCTGCGCAGCACGACTTACAGCAGATAGAAACGGTCTGTTCTCCTTGTTTACGCCTTCTACTTAGCTCTGGAACGCTCGGCAAAATGGAAGTCTAATCCGTCATAACATGTTTTTCTGAACATCCAGCTTTAAGAAATAACGCCACGGGACATCTGCAAATTGCATATTACTACTGCGTTAGGGTGGATGTTTAATTATTTGAATACGAGAAAAATTCATTGCATGTATGAAAGAGGTGTAAAAAAATAATTAGAGCAACCTTGCACAAAAAACTAATTACGTCTTGAATACCTTTAGCAATTATTCGAAATCAACTGTCCGACATTACTTGAATAATTCGCTGTCAATTTTTTGCTTTATGTATTTATATTACCTTAAATTACTTTAATACCACATTATAGTCCGTCAGTGTGTTCCACATAGCGGGTTGCTTCGGTGCTACACAATTATACACTGCAGACTTTTTTAACTGGGTGATGCTAGCACAAGTAAATTATACGCAATATTTTCCTCTAGCCTCCTGACCTCACATAAGGCATACATATTAACAAAAATGACTAACCTACGAGTGAGTCCACAGAGAATATTTCTGTGAAGTCTTCCGCTTACACGTTAATATCTGTTTCTCAGGTATCTGTTGCACCACTAGCAATTCATCGTTTGAAAATTTCAACTGATTCATTAAAAAACAAATGAACGAAATATGTTGTATCAAAATCTTCATAAAATATTCATATTTATGCATCTATCCATGCCCTGTTACCGGTCGTCAACTACTTTTAAAATATTCACTGCTGGCTGTTGAAATTTTAACATCTGGAAAAATATAGAATAATAAAATTTTATTTATTGTACGTATACCAGTGGCGGATTAAAGGTTATGGGGTGCGGAGGGGACAATGCTCCCTCGATTCCCCCCCCCCCCCCCGAGATATAATAGATTAAAATCGAATTGTATTTTTTCAAAGTGTACGCTGTTAAGTAGATTCACTTACATACTTCCATATTCTTTGTGTGCCTGGGAGAAATTACAGGGTGTACATAAAGTCTGGGAACACTTTCAATTATTTATTGCACAAGAGTCAAACATTGTACAGATATCATACAAATGTCATTTTGAAGAGGAATCCTGAAAGTTTCGTGTATACCGCCACAGCGTAGTTTGGTAATTTGTCGATAGTCAGCGCTAGTCTCCCGTACACACACCACATTCACTTCACTCACACTGGGACCTCCGCTTCTGTTTGCAGGGTACAAGCAATCCGTCGTAACGAATCTGTTGTGCAACTGGTAAATGACCTTCCTTGTTGGTGGATTCTTACCGTGATTGGTTCTAAACATCCGTTAAACAGCTGTAGCACATTTTTGTCGAACACCAACACACAGAAAGGTCGCTCCGCGCCTGAACTCGCCATGTTTGCGACTAGGGCTGACTATGGGCAGATTTCGAAACTACGCTGTGGCGGTATACACGAAAAAAAACTTTCAGGATTTCTCTTCAAAATGACATTTGTATGATATCTGTACAATGTTTGGTTCTTGTGCAATAAATAATTGAGTGTTCCCAGACTTTGTGTACACCCTGTACTACTTGTACCGCTGTCACGTGCTCTCCTTCCTGTTCGGCTCTCAAACTGTGCGCACCAAATATTGGCAGGGTACCCGAGTCTGTTGCTGCAGAGCGCTTTTAGCATCGCCCATACGGCACTAAATGCTTTGCCCTTGTCATTGTGATTGACCCTATTGTTACGCAGCTAATCCATATTTCAGTAGCCCATCCAAACTTTCGCCTTTATAATGACGAAGATTTCAGTTTCGTGCGTCATGAAATGTTTCAAAAATAATATCTTTCCTCTCTAAAAATAGAAGACAACATATGCACTACTGGTCATTACAGCTGCTACACCAAGAAGAAATGCAGATGATAAACGGGTATTCTTGGACAAATATTTTACAACTGACATGTGATAACATTTTCACGCAATTTGGGTGCATACATCCTGAGAAACCAGTACCCAGAACAACCACCTCTGGCCGTAATAACGGCCTTGATACGCCTGGGCGTTGAGTCAAACAGAGCCTGTACGGCGTGTACAGGTACAGCTGCCCATGCAGCTTCAACACGATACCATAGTTCATCAAGAGTAGTGACTGGCGTATTGTGACGAGCCAGTTGCTCGACCACCATTAACCAGACGTTTTCAGTTGGTGAGAGATCTGGAGAATGTGCTGGCCAGGGCAACAGTCGAACATTTTCTGTATTCAGAAAAGCCCGTACAGGACCTGCAACATGCGGTAGTGCATTATCCTGCTGAAATGTAGCGTTTCACAGGGATAGAATGAAGGGTAGAGCCACGGGTGGTAACACATCTGAAATGTAACGACCACTGTTCAAAGTGCAGTCAATGCGAACATGAGGTGACCGAGACATGTAACCGATGGCACCCCATACCGTCACGCCGGGTGATACGCCAGTATGGAGATGCTTCCAGTGTGCGTTCACCGCGATGTCGCCAAACACGGATGCGAAAATCATGATGCTGTAAACAGAACCTGGATTCATCCGCAAAAATGATGTTTTGCCATTCGTGCACCCAGGTTCGTCGTTGAGTACACCACCGCAGGCGTTCCTGTCTGTGATGCAGCGTCAAGGGTAACCGCAGCCATGGTCTCCAAGCTGATAGCCCATGCTGCTGCAAACGTCGTCGAACTGTTCGTGCAGAGTGTTGTTGTCTTGCAAACGTCCCCATCTGTTGACTCAGGGATCGAGACGTGGCTGCGCGATCCCTTACAGCCATGCGGAAATGATACCTGTCATCTCGACTGTTAGTGATACTAGGCCGTTGGGATCCAGCACGGCGTTCCGTATTAACCTTCTGAACCCACCGATTCCATATTCTGCTAACAGTCATTGGATCTGGACCAATGCGAGCAGCAATGTCGCGATACGATAAACCGCAATCGCGAGAGGCTACAATCCGACCTTTATCAAAGTCGGGAACGCGATGGTACGAATTTCTCCTTCTCATACGAGGCATTACAACAACGTTTCACCAGGCAACGCCTGTCAACTGCTGTTTCTGTATGATAAATCGGTTGGAAACTTTCCTCATGTCAGCACGTTGCATGTGTCGCCACCGGCGCCAACCTTGTGTGAATGTTCTGAAATGCTAATCATTTGCATATCACAGTACCTTCTTCCTGTCGGTTAAATTTCGTGTCAGCAGCACGTCATCTTCGTGGTGTAGCAATTTTAATGGCCAGTAGTGTAAGTTTATTACTCCCCAAGTCTATGGACTTACGAATTATGTGGACCAGTGTTTTTTGTTAATATCGGAGTGTAAGTTATTAAAGTAACAATATTTGAGATTTCTCACCAATTTTGACTGATTCTCGTCTGTAGGGTCACTTTTCTCCGCTGCGACTATAAGGTTAAATTAGGAAGTAGAGAGTATTTTCTACGTGACTCACATCACTTGTGTTTTGATAGTTATCCACCGTCTTCAGGTGGTGAATAGATCAAACTAATTGAAAAATTAAATTAATTTCACTTGCTTGGACAGCGAAAATTGAGCTATCTTGGACGGTCGTACTTGTTCGTGTAATGAGTGTTGACCAGTTATAGTATACTTTTCTTTGCATTTTTCCGAATATTTATGTGACCTTGATTTTGCTTACATAGCCCTCATAAAAACAGTTGCACAAAATTAAGTAAAACAAAGGTATGTTCCTTGAATGTTACCCTTTTTCTGATAGCTTCTTTTTCTTCATCAGTGTGTGGAAATTTTCTGGCACGCCTGCATCGTGTTATCTGCATTTACATGCAACATATATGGATGTTAGGCCCATCTCACTGCATATAAGAACAAATCTCATTTTGCATTTGTAAGGTGATAATGCCATCTAAATTTTTGTATGTTATCCATGTACACTTCAGAGAGTAAGCAAGTTATGTTACTGTTAAACAATCGTTGGTCTTGTTGTGGCACAGTCTTTGCCTCTGTGAAGTCTGATACATTCCTAGTTGAAGTGTGGTAGATGATGTACGTATTGTACAGTGGTGTGTTGACTTGATTGTATCTGTTATATGAAGAGAGTTATTGTAAAGCACAGCAAGGATGAATATGGGTTGTAAATTTTGAATAATTTTATTATTTTTTAAAGAGAAGTTTGAGATAATACTGCAGCACTGCGCACCCAATTTGTAGAAATGATTATTGGGACCTAGTTAACTTAGTTCACTTTCTCAGAGATGGGAGGGGGAACACCCCACTTCCCTGAGTCATGCATTAACATATGAATTGCTTAAACTGTTTGATATTTGACCGAAATTCTGTATTAATATTGTCCCTCTTCTAAATCATTGTTCACTTCCTTAAACATAGTCTTGTTCAGTCCAATGTTGTGTGTGAAGATCACGCGAAGTTTTACTCTCTCTTTTTGAATATATATTTCATTCTGAAATCGTGGCCTTGGAATATAATTTTCATAGGAATAGTTACTGTCCCCAGTCCACTGTTTATCATTACGCATTACCACATGTGATACTCAATAGTTGCAAATTTTATTGATAAATATAAATCGAGTATAGCCGCTGCCTGCCTGCTTGCTGTTGTGCTTTCACTAAAGCTGCAACAATGTTGTCAAGACGCGAGATAAGTGGAAATTCTGATTAGGACAAGATAATTGTTTTACTACAATTGTGCTTTTAATACAAAGAGAAGTTGCATTCAGATCCGTTACAATTCAGTTCAAATTAGGTTCTGTTTATTCAATGGTTTGCATGCGAGTTTAAGTTGGATAACAGTTTCTGGTACATAGTTTTGGTAATACGTAGACTTCTAAAGAGCTGGAGGTAAATTTCATATTGAAACAGACATAGTAGGGAGGTTACACTTTCACATTAGCATTTTATCACTTTGATTATTTTCGTCGTCGTTTCATTGCATGCAGGTAATTACCATTTTAGAGCTAGCAAGGTTTTTTATTCAGAAAGCCAATTACGCAAAGTATAGAGCATAGTTTTTCTAACAGCCTACTCAGGAAAAACATTCGTAGTACGTCCTTGGTCATGTATGCAAGAAATGGTGATCATTACGCTTTCAGCTGCCTAATTTCAATTACTTTTCAAAGTCTAACAACTATCCACATCCCCGTCCAAAAGACGCAAATGTAAATGGCCGTAAATAGGAAACCTCTTGGCATTTATTTCGCAGGGCTGTGAATAAGGAATGAAATATTTTTGTATAAAAACTTGTATCAGTTTTGTGTACACAAGTACATACATACTGTTTCTTCATTTTTGTTTCGTGTTGTTTTAATAACATCTGGCTTAACTTTTAACTTATAATTTAGATCATCATTTAAAGCGTCTGATTCATTCTCCAAATAGTTATTTGATGAATATAAAATGGTATATTCTGATGCATATCTAATTTTCTGTAAATTATCTTAATTATGTCTTTAACTATTAGATCTGTTTCTTCCTCCAATTCTTCTAGCTGAGAGCATTCAGGAATTTTAAATTTTCATTCCACATCTTCTTAGGTGTATGTTGGCACCTCTTCTGCTCTGAGTTCTTGCAGAATTTCCATCAAGAAATTTTACGTTTTTTGTTAATGCGCCTCCACTAAACGAAGTTTTTCTATCATTTTTAAACTCTTTAAATAATTGTTCTGTGTTGGTAGATACACAACGTCAGGTCTACGACATTTAGATAGAATGTAAGCATTCTTTTTAAGCACGAAGTTTATTGGATGTTTTTCGTTATCACTATTACCATGGATCCAATGACTTCTACGTGTACTCCACCACATGACCAATTTGCATAGCGATTTACAGTAAATTCTGATATTTTATATTCCCCAGTCATAGCTATAATTCTCTGTGCAGAGTGTATAAAGTAATATGTAAGGCTTGTCTGCACATCCACCATGGCCTCTCCTTTTTCCAATTGCAATTTACGTTCCCCTGTTACGGCAGCTGTTTTCACTATACTTTAAGTTTCCATTTCCTGCTTTCATTTTCGTACACATTACAGATTAACTGTACTTAGGGGAGTAAATTTTTAACACATTGTTTCTTTCTGTTAAGACTTGTGCAAGAACACTGACTGTGGCAACCAGTCTTATTTCGTCAATACCTATATTGGATGGAATTGTGGAAAGCAATGTTCCAAAAGAGAAAAATATGGTTCTCCCACTTTAGTATAACACTTACGTATATCACTTACGTCATCTTTGTTGCAGTCTATGTAGGGAATCTCCACGCAGTTTATAAGTAAATAATAACTGTCTACAAACCGAACATAGTTTATAATCTTTTCTCAGTCAATATTGTCTGGAAGGTTCACCAGTGCACCAGTCAAAATTTGGGTTTTCGTGTTACCCAAGTAGACAAACTGCAGAACAGTGTTAAACATCAGACAGCACCTGTACTGTAGATTATTCGTACCTGCTACCACACGTGAGTGATTGGCACAGAGTATAGTGGCGCACATTGTAAATAGTGTTTGTTAGCGTTTAATACATTTACACAGTTTTGAGCATTGTCAAACACATGATCCATTTTGCAGTTCCATGTTACAGCCTCAAGTCTGGTCTTCTTTAGCCAAGGAAAATGTGTAGGTTTCTTGTAGGCATATATCAGGATACTTGGCAAAATCAATAACATGGTTACTGATAACATTGTTTATGCCTGGGCTTGTGATTTTACATAAAATTTATTACATTTCTGTAAAATTGGAGCTCATCCACAATAAACAGTCGATCCTTATTGTCTTATGGTTGTTTACAATCGCATTGTTATTTCTTTGGCAGTCTCCATGCATACAGAGGTCGTCGTTGATGTTAGGAAGTCATAAATCTCCATCTTGTCGAAACTTCCAGCCAAATCTTGCATTGCATCCACATCCATAAGATAATACACATGTACACAAAGCTGCTGCAATATTTGCAGGCAGCTCTTCCATTAGTACTTCCATTTTAGAATCAGCTTCTTC
The DNA here is from genome assembly GCF_023864275.1 of Schistocerca cancellata. Classification (NCBI taxonomy): domain Eukaryota; kingdom Metazoa; phylum Arthropoda; class Insecta; order Orthoptera; family Acrididae; genus Schistocerca; species Schistocerca cancellata. The sequence goes on from NC_064627.1 coordinate 764,899,042, forward strand.
TAAAAAGATTTCAAAACTTCCTTGTCAATTTTGTCCAATATTCCTCTGGATGTCACATTATCATTCCCACGTGGGAATAACCGTAGCTTTACCTTGACATATTTTGCAGAGATAAACTTGGAGAATTCACTACTTAGATAAGTGTTAAATAACCCACAAACATCCTTCTTTAACATTACAGATCATGCCATGCCTAATTGCTCTCGACGTCCACTTGATAACAAATTTTTAACCACCGTAATTGTGTCTTCAAACGTTTCTGTAATGGGTGGAAGCACATTTAAATTCTTTTTGCTAAAGAGTGTGACATTTTCAGTGTAATGTATGTTACCAGTATCAGTAAAAAGATTGTCAAGCTTCTCCAGTAATACCCACAATCAAAAGCGTTCGTCAGTTTGTCTTGTCCTCCTCCCTAATAGCTGAGGGATGTCTAGCTTGTTCGAGGAATTCACGTTGACACTTCCTACTACGTCAGAAGACTAATCAGTAGTGGCTATAAAGCCTCGTTTTGTGCTCTAATCGTCTGAGATGGCGGTACTTCTAGCTACCCGATCTACCAGTCATTCCTTCGAAATTTGGTTGTACTTGCGATCTGTTTGTGTACCACTAGCCCATTTGAACTAATTTGTGTGCCTGCATGTGCTGCTTTCTTGCAGAGAGCCCCGGACCATCCTCGCTAGGTAAAACATGTAGAAAGACCTCCGGACATTACCCCAAATATAATATGAGTGAATCCACAACAAACAATGTTGTAGGAAATAGTGCTTGTGGATCTAACCTGAGCGATATCCCTGTCACACCACAGTTGGATCTACCACAACCAATGTAACCGGTGTAACGCTGGTGTTCCACTCTGAGCAAAATCTCTGATCCACTTCCAGACGCCACATGGTATTTAACACAGGTGGATTCCACTTACGAACCCTAAATTTAAAACTGGATTGCAAGTACAGCCTAATTTAGGAGGAGTGATCAGAAGTTCATATGACAGGAAGTGCCCCCATCTTGTATCGTTAGAGTATAAAAGGAGGCTTTATAGCCCCAATTGGTCAGTCGTCTATGATAATGGGAAGTGTCAATAAGACTTCCTCTAACTTGAGAAACATTTTTCATCTATTAATGGAGGAAGGTAAGACCCACTGATGTTACCCTGGTCTGTGGTTATTATGGAGGACCTGGGCAATGCTCTTAACGATACTGGTAACACAAATGCCTACATTAAAAATATATCAGCATTGATATCGCAAAATTGACCTACATTCATTAACATATTGCATGTCAGACTGACTAAATTTCCTTTTTCCAGAATTTCTGTACTTACAACGAAGGACAAAATGATTCTTTTGAAGAATACTGTCGTGATCTCCCTCATCATTATCCACCCACCTTCTGTTATAACTGACAAGACATTGCCCACGTTGCATTGAAACAACGGGAGTGTTGACCGGGATTAAACTGATGTCACAGATTACCTACACGAACGAATGGGAGTGCTCTACAACATGCCCACCCAGCTAGCCGCGCTGTCTAACACGCTGCTCTCCGGGCGGGAAGGCGTGCTGGTCCCTGGCACGAATCAGCCCGGCGGATTAGTGTCGATGTCCGGTGTGCCGGCCAGTCTGTGGATGGTTTTTAAGGCGGTTTTCCATCTGACTCGGCGAAAGCGGGCTGGTTCCCCTTATTGCGCCTCAGATACACGATTTTGGCGACTGCTGCGCAAACACTGTCTCCACGTACGCGTACACCAAAATTACTGTACCACGCAAACATTTGGGATTACACCCGTCTGGTATGAGACGTTCCCGGAGGGTCCACTCGGGGCTGAACTGCACAATAACCCTGGGTTCGGTGTGGGGCGGTGGTGAGGTGGGTGGACGGCTGTGGCCTGTTGTGAACCACTGAGGGCTACGGCGGGACGAAACCTCTCCGTAGTTTCTGTAGGTCCCCGGTTTAATACACAATACACTCTACAACATCTCAGAAGCTGATGATTTAGTATGGTGTGAAGATCTCGAGTGGGAGGACCGTAATAAACAGGATGACAGCCAGACATATCACCGACAAAATATTTGGTCGACAGGTTAGGTGAACGTGCCGGTTGTAGAAGCAATAAGGCCTGCCAATATCTGAAGAAGTCTGGCAAATTTCTAGTTGGGTGTCCTGCCCCCCCCCCCCCATGTGCGTCTGACCCCCCTAAAATTTGACAAGCGAAGTTGCCTGAAACAGGGACAATATCTCGGGCTCTAAAATTGAGTTTATGTAACCCCTCTATTTGTGGGCGAGTGTCCCTCACTAATGGCTCTCTCGAGATCTGCGGGTTCAAAAATGGTTCAAATGGCTCTGAGCACTGTGGGACTTAACATCTGAGATCATCAATCCCCTAGAACTTACAACTACTTATACCTAACTTAAGGACATCACGTACATCCATGCCCGAGGCCGGATTCGAACCTGCGACCGTAGCGGTCGCGCGGTTCCAGCCTGAAGGGCCTAGAACCGCTCGGTCACAACGGCTGGTGGATCTGCGGGCGGTGCCGGCCGCGGTGGTCTAGCGGTTCTGGCGCTGCAGTCCGGAACCGCGGGACTGCTACGGTCGCAGGTTCGAATCCTGCCTCGGGCATGGGTGTGTGTGATGTCCTTAGGTTAGTTAGGTTTAAGTAGTTCTAAGTTGTAGGGGACTTATGACCTAAGATGTTGAGTCCCATAGTGCTCAGAGCCATTTGAACCATTTTGAGCCATCTGCGGGCGGAGTATCCACCAAGCTTGACTGCGTCGTTTGAAGCGCAGACGGCTGCAGAGAGCTTTACGCGATTGCGCCCGTCGCACGCCAGCCGCAAGTGAATAGAGCGGCACAACTTCAGTGTTGCGAAAATATTAAACATGTTTACTGCAGATTATCTGTCAGGAAGACATTCAGTTCAAGTTTGACCGACGGAATTCCTTGAGTATCATCGAAGTTCCCTTGTGTTAGTCGAATGAATTCCACTAATCCCCTGTCACGAAATATACCTGAAACTGAAACTTCCTGGCAGATTAAAGCTGTGTGCCGGACCGAGACTAGAACTCGGGACCTTTGCCTTTTGCGGGCAAGTGCTCTACCAACTGAGCTACCCAAGCACGACTCACGCCCCGTCCTCACAGCTTTACTTCTGCCAGTACCTCGTCTCCTACCTTCCAATTTCATTCTAGAAATACCTGAAACTGTTCGTTTGTGACTGCTGTTAATAACCAGTTAAACTGGAAAGGTGTTGCATTATTTAACAATATGGTTGGCTCAAACATGGGTCTGAGCTTTTGATGCGATTTCAAAATCATTATGTGTAATTTATGCTACTCTGTTTGGATCACTTGTGCTTACTGCATGGAATACAGTACGTCATGCAAAAGCTTTCTCACAGACGCTAACCTGATACATGGCTAGGCCTATACATCATTACGCAGTAACATTAGAGGCGAGTCTCCAAAGCCATAGTATGTGCACGAGAAAATTTATTATTCTGCCCGTAACACGTGACGATAATGCAGATTGGAGCCATAAGCAATACGACATAACATGATTTGCAATTCAATACGGCACGTAGTTTGCTGATTCTTTGAGATATTGCCGAACTAAACATTATTCTGGAATGATTTTAGTATTATTCTGAAGTTCTTTTAGAATTTACTTTCATGGAAGATTTGTTTTTCAATTATTGTGGCAAAGGAGGGAGTTACCTAAAAGCAGCGAAAGTTGGTACCATTTACAAGAACAAAGAGTAAACGTATCCTAGAAAGCATCAAACTGTGACGCTGGAAGTTGGTTATGGGTTTGATTCTTCTCTGTATATCCTGACCTGCCGCTAAAAGCCTTTAGAAAGGCTTATATTTAACAGGATTAGTCCAAGGATCCATGAAGTTACTGCAATCGAAGAAGCAGGATTCCAGCTACCCAGCTGTAGTATTTCTTTGAAGTGACAGAGGCAGCCCATGAATGGATTGAAAATTTAGATACTAACTAATTTTTACATTCAGTCGTTTAGCTATATTTATTCTATAAAATTATGCAGTTCATGTATGTAAATTTCAGTTCAGTTTGGAGTACCATGCGCTGAGCAAATAAATATTCGCCCAATCAAAATGACATATTTTTCGAAATAATAGATAACATGGCGGAGACTTGTTTGTAAAAATTTGCATTTTGACTGTACATCAAATGTCCCACCTCAAAAATGACGACGTCATTCTAGAGGTCTTTACGACGGACTGGTTTTTTTCCGTTCAAGGAAAGGGGAAGCAGTAACTGAGTCCCGTGTCAGGAGAAGCCAGGGGCTAAGGCAAAACTCAGTGCCAGAAAGTAGCACTCCGTGTGACCATGTTCTGCGCAGTGTGCGGTGGTGAATTCGCGTGGTTCCAAGGTGTGTGTTGCTCTGTACCCAGCGTCCTTGCACAGTGTTTAGGCCCGTAAAGAATTCATCTGGAGTGGCCTTTTACGGAAGAAATATTTCCGTCGCTGCCACGCTTCGGCGGACCTTGTCATTGGGTGTGAACAGTCACGGAACACAAGTGGCAGCGATCTTTACCCTATTCTAAATGTCGCTCAAGTTGAAAACTGATGCATAACTGACTATCACTTTTCCTACAACAGCCTCGATTGTGATACGCCACTCTTCGATCTATAGGGCTATTCCGACTTTTCGACAGACTTCTTGGAGCACACTGGAACCATTCGCGCCACCTTCAGCTTATTTTCGGACCTACATTTCCGTGAAATCGGTATTGACTGTGGCTGCATTCTCATCCTTCAAAGGCATAAAACGAACTAACACACCATTCGGATTGCGGCGCCGTTTAATTTTGGCTCCTCTAGTGGCGTGCTACTATAGTGTCGTCAGAAGTGTGCATATTATGCCCATGTTTGCCTAGCAGACAGGCAGGCTAGCAGCCGCACGTTATCAGCCGAACTGGCAGACTGCTTTACACACATTCAAGCCAAGCTACGCTGAAGGGCCAAAGAAACTGGCACACCTGCCTAATGTCGTGTAGGGACCCAGAAAGCACGCAGAAGTGCCGCAGCACGACATGGCATGGACTCGACCAATGTCTGAAGTAGTGTTGCGGGGAAATGACAAAATTAATCCGTACGACTACGAGGGGGTGGAGATTGGAGATCTATACTGAACAGCACGTTGGAAGGCATCCAAGACATGCTCGATATTGTTCATGTCTGGGGAGTTGGGGGGACAGCGGAAGTGTTTAAACTTAGAAGAGTGTTCCTGGAGCCATTGTGTAGAAATTCTGGACGTGTTAGCTGTCGAATTGTCCTGCTGGATTTTCCCAAGTCTGTCGGAATGCACAATGGAGATGAATGGATGCCGGTGATCAGATAGGATGCTTACGTACATGATGCCTGTCAGAGTCGTCTATACCATGGGGTCGCACATAACTGCACACGCCCCACACACCATTACAGAGTCTCCATCGTCCTGAACAGTCCCCTGCTGACATGCAGCGTCCAGAGGTTATCTATACACGTCCATCTGCTCGATACAATTAGAAAAGAGACTCGTCTGACCAGGCAACACGTTTCCAGTCATCAGCAGTCCAGTGTCGGTGTTGACCGGCCCAGGCGAGGCGTAAAAGTCTGTGTAGTCATCAAATTTACACGAGTAGGCCTTTGGCTCCAAAAGGCCATATCGATGATGTTTCGTTGAATAGTTCGCATACTGACACTTATTGCAGGCCCAGAACTGAAATCTGCAGCAGTTTCCGGAAGTACTGCGCTTGGGTCATATTGAACGATTCTGTTCAGTCGCCGGCCGCGGTGGTCGTGCGGTTCTAGGCGCTCCAGTCCGGAGCCGCGCTGCTGCTACGGTCGCAGGTTCGAATCCTGCCTCGGGCATGGATGTGTGTGATGTTCTTAGGTTAGTTAGGTTTAATTAGTTCTAAGTTCTAGGGGACTGATGACCACAGCAGTTGAGTCCCATAGTGCTCAGAGCCATTTTTGATTCTGTTCAGTCGTCGTTGGTTCTCTTCTTGCAGGAACTTATTCCGGCCTCAGCGATGTCGGTGATTTGATGTTTTGCCTGATTCCTGATAATCACAATACACTTATGAAATGGTCGTATGGGAAAAACCTCACTTCATAGCTACCTTAGAGTTCAAGACCCACTAGTGTACCCTTTATGACGGCATGACACAAAGCTTCACGCCTCGCCTGGGTTCATCAACACCGATATTTGACTGTTCATCACTCTAAACATGTTGCTTGGTCGGACGAGTCTCGTTTCAAATTGTATCGAGCAGACAGACGAGTCTGGGTATGGAGACAACCTCATGGATCTATGGACCCTGCATGTCAACAGGGGACTGTTCAAGCTGGTGGAGGCTCTGTAATGGTGTGGGACCTGTGCAGTTGGAGTGATATGGGACCCGTGATAGGTCTAGATACGACTCTGACACGTGACACGTATGTAAGAATCCTGTCTGATGACCTGACTCCATTCATGTTCATTGTGCATTCCGACGGACTTGGGCGATATCCGGTACGTCCAGAATTGCTACAGAGTGGCTCCAGGAACACTCTTCTGAGGTTAAACACTTCCGCTGTCCATCAAACTTACGAGACATGAAAATTGTTGAAGGTATCTGAGATGCCTTGCAACGTGCTGTTCAGAAGAAATCTACACCACCTCGTACTCTTACGGATTCATGGTGTTAGTTCCCTCCAAAACTACTTCAGACATTATTAGAGTCCATGCCAGATCCTGTCGCGGCACTTCTGCGTGCTCGCGAGTGCCCTACACGATATTAGGCAGGTGTACTAGTTTCTTTGGCGCCTCACTTTATTTTAATTAATGCAGTAACTATATAAATATACTAGTGTTGGATAAAATGTAGTAGAAACATTGCCATATCAAGAAGGATGTGCGTCCATTGTCATGTTTGCTGTCTGTTGCTGATAGCAAAAGGTCACTTGAAATAGTACAGTGACTGGTGATGGCTGTGTTTGAGTCATTTGCAGTGTGTACTGTCTGGAAGCGCAGGTGGCCAGTTTAAGCGCTCTAAGAGTATGTTTATTAAAAACGAAAAACGAACGTGGAACAATATTCATGTGGTACGTGGTCAGAGCGCACAACAGTGTTTTCAGGGACTGTGTCAAGCATGTGGTAATGCACCATTACCATATCGTACGGTGACGGAATGGGTGGAAGTGTTTCGGGATAGGAGGTGAGTCATTCGTGGCCGGCCCAATGAATAGAAGCGCCCTGGTTCTCCTCGCTCACAAAATGTGCGCTGTGGACCAGCTGGTACCAAAGTGAAAGTTGTTGTCGCTTACAATATCTACGGGCTATTCCTTCATCATGTTGCACCGTAAAGGCAGACGGTCACTGCAGCTAACTACGGCAATTTCTTGCGACATCACCTTCGTCTCGCACTGAGAGGAAACCGACGGGAAGTTCTGACACTGCATCCCATTACGCTTCATGACAGTGCACGATGCCACACGACGAACCCCGTGCAGGAGCTCAAGCGTAAGTGGCTGAGGGAGATACTGCAACGTCCGCAGTGTTAGCCCGATATGAATACTTGCGATTACGGCTTGGTCGCCAAAGTGAAGAAAGCTTTTTGTGGCACGCGCTCCAACATAAGAGAAGACATCATCAGTGCAATAGGGAGGTCCTGGCGAGATACCGACAGAGCTGGAAGCGCTGACGGAATACGAGGCCTTCCATCTGTGTGGAAGAAGGTGATCGAGATGACGGGCGATTATATTCAGGACGTGTGACACGGGGAAGCCAACGGCCTTGCCGCAGTGGTAACACCGGTTCCCGTCAGATCACCGAAGTTAAGCGTTGTCGGGTTTGGCTAGTACTTGGAAGGATCACCGTCCGGGTCTCCGAGTGCTGTTAGCGAGCGGGTTACACTCTGTCCCTATGAGGTCAATGAGGAGCAGCTTGACTGAGAAGTAGCGGCACCAGTAACGAAAACTGGCAACGACCGCGAGAGCGGTGTGCGTTCCCAATCCGCATCCGGTGACGACTGAGGACGAGACGGCGGTTGGTCGGTGCCGTTGGGCCTTCAGTGCCCGTTCGAAAGATGTTTGTTTGCAGTATGGAGAACGTCAACCAATAAAGTCTGGTGCGAATCATAAGACTGTTGTCATTACTTTTTATCCAGCCTAAGTATAAATAATGTATTAGGGGAAATGATGTTAGCAAGCCATCGAAAATTTCTTCACTCATTAACTTTCAGTTTTTATATATGTTCTAATCAACATTCAGAAGGACATCAGTTATACTTTTTTTTTAATGAACTATGAACAAGTTTTACGTGAAAAAAGACTGCGAGGAAGAAAATTCTCTGCTGTGCTGTGAAAATATGCGGTTTAGTTTTCTTTCTTGCAGTCAGTTTTAGCTATGACAGCAGCGCATTTAAACAATTGGACGCATTATTTCTCCCATAGATATTCTTCTTCCTAATATTTAATTTTAAACAAAAATTCTGTTCACAACACTGTGCTGTTTAATTTTGTTTATCGCGGTCGGTTTTAACAGAAACAGGCAAGCTGTATTTGTGGCTTACCGGCTTATAATTCGAATACTATTACGGAATCTGAATCGCCCGAAACTTTGTAATAGCAACTGTTAGCAGATGAAAACTACGTAAAATACTATATTTGAAACTACTACCATCACAGACCGAGCAGCGGGTGGGATCTCTCTCATACCCTATGTAACAATGATTTCAAATAAATTACTCACCCATTTTAAGCGAATTCACCTCCCAATCACGGTTTTGTTTGCAATGACGATAAACAGGGCTCGAAGTCAGAGACGGGAAGAGGAACTGGGCGGAAAAAGGAGGTGAGGAGGGGGAGCAGACATGGACTTAGAGAGGTAAATGAATAGCACGAGAAGGAGAAAGAGAGAGAGAAGAGGTGATGGACAGAAAGAGGCGGAGGATCTGAAAGACAGAGAGGGGGTGATGAGGACGAGGAGATGAACAAAGAGAGGGGGCCGAGGAGAGAAAGAGAGGGGGTGGGAGAAGGAGATTGTGACGTACATACAGTTCCGATACATTTTTCGCAATTGCGAAACATTGCCCGGGTTCACTAGTATAATATAATATATTCACTTTCGGTCCTTATTTGTATCTATTACACTTTCGGTGTTTTCCGGGCTTATTCGTTTAATTAATTCTTTTTAGGTATAAATGATTTTCTCTGTAGCTTCACCTTCTTTCTATTAGTGCTGACTGTTGTGAATTCGAATCATCATCAGGTCACGTCTAACACATGTCGTCTGTAGTAAGCTAAACTATCTCTGGAGAACGCGATCCTTTGCACTTAGTAAGGTGAAGATGACTATTATATTGCAACGTCAACTATAATAACATTTCGGCAGTCTAGTTTCTGTAACATTAGTGCATATCAGCCAAATATGACCACAGTTACACTACTCTTAATTGCACTTTCCAATGATATGTATTGCAGATTTGGTGATTTCATCCTAAGTGGCCATAATAGTTCATTGTAAGTTCCTCAAATGCACTTCAGAAAACACGACATTTATTTGGAAGATTGTGTTAATCTTACAACACACATTTGAAAAATAAACTTTTCATTCATGTTATGCATTCCTTGCACTACGTTACATACCAATAGAATTTTGTGTTTTTAGTTTCGTTTATATTTTTCGCCATGCTTTTGGAGCTTCAGGTTTTGTATTTTAGGTTATTGCCTTAAGTATTTTTAGGCAACTTATAGGTCTTCAGCTTCTGAACCCTAATTATCAGTCTTCCGTTAGTATACGGATGCAGGAATGATGTTACTTTCCGGGATGTATGTGCTGCTCAACACAAAGTATTGTTTATTCAATCAATTTATATTCTGTCTTGCCTTAATCGATAGCAAATGAATGTTTTGCTTTGTAGATAAGATTTACATATTAATACAATAACCTTCAGTGACACTAAACGAATTGTTTAAGTCAAACCAGAGCCTCCTAAAATTTATTTCCCTAATTCAGCAAACATAAGTAATTGAAAATGACTTATAAACAATAATAAACGTTATTTAAGAAGATTAAAATCAAAACGTTTAATCAAAAATGAGTTCTATATATATCTTGTAATTCCCTATCTCAGAAATCCTCTCTGAAAAAGCACAACAAAGAAAAATGCACAAAATTTTAACTCGTATTTCTACTGTTTATGGTTTTTAATTCTGATGCAAAATAACTAGTTGTATTTTTAATGTGTGTACTGACTAGAAGTTGAGTGAATTACGACGAGACCGTTAAGTTTTCCTGCATGAAAATGTGATCGTTTTTCACTACTTGTGATTCTTGGTAACTGAAGACTTGGTGACGACCATTTTCTGCTCTAGAAGGCTAGCAGCAGCTTGTTTCAATGATTTCATGTACTGCAAATACAATTTAACCAACACTCAAACTTCACAATAGTTATAATAATGTTCAGATGAAATAAAATTACACACCTGTTCATCGTTATCCTGCAGAGCAGAATGTCTTTTTTGCCAGAAATCACGACAAAACTAAATGTAAGGTTGGCTATTCGTCATTCGCTAATTTCGTGACGGCTTCCTTAAATGGATTAAGAAACGCTTCAAGCTGGCCAGTTAAATGATCGTTATAACCTAGAATTTTATCAGAGACGCCTTCCTTGTTTAAAATAACCTTCAATGAACTTAGTCATAGAATGTATCGATTGAAGCATGTCAAAATAACTATTCCGACGAGTTGAAATACATCACTTTAAAGATGAATTCAATATCATGCACATGCTTATAACACTACCAGCTACTACTAAATTAGCAAACCACCGATAATGTTACTCCTGTAAATGGATGCTTATTGTGCTTATTGGAACCTTGGTTGTTCGTAATGGAAAGGTATCGGCCTAATTTTGTGCCTCTAAAGATTTCTATTGAAGGGAAGCAGCAGCAGAACAAATTGCAATCGAACCAAAGTTCTATTAGTAATAAACTGCAGTTACGCAAAATGAAACGGTCGCCAGCCTAATTAGGCAAAGTTGTACCATGTACTGGCACAGTTCATAAAGAATGTTAACTATTGGGTTCGACTTTATTTGATACAGAAATTATGTTTTGCAGATAAGATACCAAACACTAGCGCATTTCATCAAGCAAGGTAACAGTAGTTTGGTATGGACAACACAGAAGGAATGCTAACTGTTTTCAATAACACTATCTGTATATTAAAGCAGAAAGCTGCTGATTATTATCGGCAAATAATTACCAACGGTGGAGCAATATTACAGTGGACAATAGGTTGTTTTGTCAGCTTATCTATTGGAAATTACTACCACTGAAATAATTTCTCAAGTAATTGTATCATCTGTACTGATTGTTATTTGTATGCTTAAAGAGCATTTACTTCCTTACACTATTTAGCTCAGATGTAACATGTGATACCTGAATATAGTATAGTTTGACTAGTTGTAGCTTTAATACACACTACTATAGCGCGCACAAGTTATAAGAATGAAAGTTGTATTGCTTGAATACTCTTATTATAACATGAAATTTAAATATGGCTCTGCTATTAGCATGGGGACCCAGAAACTAGTCTATAAGTAGATACATTTTAGTCAGCACACAATATGAGAAACGCTATTTACTACATAAACGTGAAATTATAAACTCTGTTACTTCTATATCTGTACAGTAATCATTCTTATGCTACACTTTTGTTTCGCAGATGACTGTAATACTGAACAGAGTTTTCAGAAGAACAGTCTTTAAGCAGAATACACTGTATCTTTTGTGGGCGATTGTACTTTTGTGGGCGATTGTACTTTTGTGGGCGATTGTACTTTTGTGGGCGATTGTACTTTTGTGGGCGATTGTACTTTTTGTGGGCGATTGTACTTTTGTGGGCGATTGTACTTTTGTGGGCGATTGTACTTTTGTGGGCGATTGTACTTTTGTGGGCGATTGTACTTTTGTGGGCGATTGTACTTTTTGTGGGCGATTGTACTTTTGTGGGCAATTGTATTTTTGTGGGCGATTGTACTTTTGTGGGCGATCGTACTTTTGTGGGCGATTGTACTTTTGTGGGCGATTGTACTTTTGTGGGCGATTGTACTTTTGTGGGCGATTGTACTTTTGTGGGCGATTGTACTTTTCTGGGCGATTGTGCTTTTCTGAAACTTAAACTACCCTTTTATAAAAAATAATTGGAGTACTTCATAACTAAAGTGAACTGAATAGTTTACTACTTTAACTGTAGTGAAAGTTTACTGAAATGGCTTTTAAGCTCAATAAAACAGGATACTCGGAAATGCGTAGCCCTTTGGATAGAATACTGGTGATCAACACACTTTACTGAAGATAAATTGAGTACATAAAAAGAAATTGCATAACTGGTCAATGCAGTTATACAGTACTCAGCTGGTAATTTGATCTCGAGGTGGTGGCAGTGTCGGTCTCCTGTGCTATTCAGAAAAGGCGGCAAAAGTATCCATGGCCCTTGCTGTGTAATAACCTCTGAAAATTGTTTTCTTAGCGTCGGATTTTCGTAGGAGAGCTAGTCAAAGCGTGCCATGAATAATAAGCCGAATTACGTCAACATCCGAAACTATATTGTATAATCTTGCAGTTCTTCTCGCCTCGTTCAACTCACAATATGCGAACCCTTTGGCTGCTTGCCACCGACTTGCCTCATGCCACAAAGGAGCTTTGCAATTCGACCGTCAGATCCATCTGTTCTGTTTCCACAAAGCCAGTTTTGTTGCAGAGGGGCTTCCCATCTCGTTCATGACAAAGGTAATTTTGGCAATGTCTTCTCGAGAAACACGTACAGTTTCTAAACGATCTTCCAACTTACTTAGAATGTTTGTTCCAGTTCTAGGTCAGTCCGAAAATGCCGAGTACATTAATATATTTTTACTATTCAAAAGCCAGTCTGAATGAATGTTGTGCTGTGTGACAAACATGCAACGCACCACTTTGCAATTATCTGTACGTAAATCAACTTTACTTGCACAGATACCAAAGTGAAGTGCATGTGGGATGTTGGGAAGCATTTTGCTGCGCGCTTTATCAGCTAAGGTTTCGACTTTCCTACCTACTGTCATTCGAGAAGGAATAAAATTTTTAATATCCACTGAGCCATTTTTTTTTATTTCAATCATGTGTATCCCTGAATTTAGAAAGACCTCAAAAACGCTAAATGACCTCAAGTCCTTAGCACGCATTTACACTCACTTGTCAGCCACTAAGTCTTTGCCGTTTTCCAAAATATTTATGGAGTGAGGAAACTGCAGGTTAAATTTACAAACATAACATTATCTAGGTTCCAGAATGAGTGTTTACCAACTTTTGACAAGATTTGCTTTGCGAGACACGCACGGATTTATTCGAAGCTGCTTCATAAACAAACGAAAATTTTTCCCGTGTTGGACGTGAGCTCTATTTATTGTTGTTATCTCCGCCCTCCTTCCTTCTTCCATCTATTCTCCACATTAAACATTGCCCAGTCCCAGAATTTTATACGCAAAATCTTTTATGAAGACTTGAGAGTAGCGAAGCTTACAATAATTTTTCAAGTTTACTTAGCTTGTTACGTCGAGATGGTTCCAGTTCTTCTTGCCCGAGGGTCTAATTCTTGAGGCTGAAAATCTAACATCAGGTCCTCACGTTTGGTTTGAACTAAATAAACAGTAAGATAGTTGTCGGTGATTTTTTTACGTAAATATATTTAACACTAATTTTTGACTTTTTAGTATATCATGCAGTATTTTGATTTTTCACATTAACAAAGCTGAAATTACATTGTTTGTACCAATTACACAAAAATACGTCCGACCACATCAGAGGCAAGCTTAAGACTCCCCCACTCTGCGGAAATAAGTGTATTCCAAAGGCCTTACAATTTTTCTTAACAAATGAATTCCTACTAGTTTTCGTTACATTATTAGTTTCCATTATTACTCATCATCATCATCATCATCATCATCATCATTTAAGACTGATTATGCCTTTCAGCGTTCAGTCTGGAGCATAGCCCCCCTTATACAGTTCCTCCATGATCCCCTATTCAGTGCTAACATTGGTGCCTCTTCTGATGTTAAGCCTATTACTTCAAAATCATTCGTAACCGAATCCAGGTACCTTCTCCTCGGTCTGCCCCGACTCCTCCTACCCTCTACTGCTGAACCCATGAGTCTCTTGGGTAACCTTGCTTCTCCCATGCGTGTAACATGACCCCACCATCTAAGCCTGTTCGCCCTGACTGCTACATCTATAGAGTTCATTCCCAGTTTTTCTTTGATTTCCTCATTGTGGACACCCTCCTGCCATTGTTCCCATCTACTAGTACCTGCAACAGACAGACAGATAATTGTGTCCATTATTACTTCACAAATAAATTCAGAAATAAACATAGTAAGTAGTGCAGGATTGCACAATTAATAATAGAAATTTTAAGTGAGCAGATAATTCGTAACTTAAAATGTTTCTAAAGAAAAAATAATTTTAACTTACATTCAGATAATAACACCGAAACTAAATTTTTTTATGAAGTAATTCCTTTTCATAAATTTTAGATTGAAATATAACATCCAGTGTATAAAATTACATGAAAGTTCTCAGAAGAGCAACAGAAATAATACTGACCTGTCCAAATTTCGAAAAAGTTGAGGAAAAGTAATGCTAGAGGAGGATGTCCCTTAGAGTGTTTAGTGTATATTCCCCAATTCTTTATTTCTCCTCAATCTCCCTTAAGTTTGGCTTATCATTTTGCTGCTTCCGCCGTTACGATGACGGAGCTGCAGTGAAACTACCGACGCTAACATAGTGTACACCCAGCTATTGCGTAGTCACGTTGGATTGATAGCGCAACTTCTTGGCAGGCGCAGCAGGCTGAACGGCTCCCGTGAAACTCGCCAGGCCTGCAGAAACCCAGGTCGTCCCGCTTTAACCACCGTGCTCCAGTACACTTGTGTTCTTGGGTTTCCGTATCAACTGATTGAGCTGCTTCAGTGGTTGCGGTGAAGATAGGGGCCGACAGACCGAAAGGAGAATTTGTACACCTCCGATCGAAACGCGAGATTTTGTGTACCATAAATGAAGAAGCCACGCGGAGTGGCCGCGTGGTTTGAGGCGTCATGTTACGGACTGCGCGGCCACTCCCGCCGGAGGTTCGAGTCCTCCCTCGGGCATGGGTGTTTGTGCTGTTCTTAGCATAAATTAATTTAAGTAGTGTGTAAGTCTAGGGACCGATGACCTCAGCAGTTAGGTCCTTTCGGTACAACACACATTTATACATAAATAAAGACATGTACTTGCGAACAGACAGACAGATAATTGTGTAACATTATTTCTTAGAGCTGATATTTAAAACCTTATTAATACCTCTCTTATTTATTTAAGTAATTCTGTTATATGATAAGCGAGTAAGGATACCTCTGTACGTATAGCTACGTAGTCTAACACTCGCTCGCTTCAAATAACGACTGTAAAACACTTTCTAGTCACTGTGTAACAAACCATTACCCTTAATTCTTTTAGCCACTGTACTGGTCACCGTACTGGGCAAACTGTCTTGCTTTCTATTTTTTTTTCTTTCTAGAGTTTATTCCATGCAGTACCCGTACACTTACTCAGAATTTGGCATTTTTTCTTTTTTTATTTCTTTCTGGACCTACAAATTGGATTGATAACGAAACTATATATAAAACCAGTGCGTCGACTATCATTTGTGTTTCGGAGTGCTAGAGTGCTAGACGATTACAAAGAAGAACCGCAAGAAGATCGAAGCTGTAGGAACGGACTTTCTAAGAAGAGCAACGAGGATCTACCATTTTAATCATAGAAAACACGAGAATGTATGGGAATAAGATAAAAGCAAGATACCATAACATGTGAAACAGACCGCAGGCAAAATTTTTGCGCCTTAGACCGCAGGGTTAACCCGCGCGGCCAAAATTTTAGGTTTGGCTACTTGATGAGAGTGGGACAATAAATAATAGCCAAAAGCATATTTAAATACGGGGACGTACAAAAAGGCCGCGACTTAAATGAATTCAAGAGACAGAAATGACTATGACCAGCAGAAACTTGCCCGTTGAAAACCCGCAGAGTGGGTTATTATGGAGGTTGAGATACCGGATGCGTCGTAGGACCCCGCCAATGTACACACTGCGCAACAAAATTAAAGGATCATTTCTTCGATACACTGTAATTGTCTGCCACTGGGACACAGAAGTTTTAAATTTGGCCCAAAGGTTCCTATAGCGTTTGTCTCTAACGGTGCAAATGCGCCCTGCGACGGCGCCCTCAGGCTCGAAGACGCTTGAAACGGCAAGGTGCCGACAAATGCGAAGAAAAGGCCATGGATAGGAAGTTCATGTTAGGAGTAAGGTGGGTTATTGTTGTCACATTGGCACCGAGTTACACCACCAACATTCTGCTCAAGGTCACCGTGGATGTGTCTGTCTCCTCGTCACTCCCTTTCTAAACCGTCAGAACCGCTACACACAGCGTTGAAATTACATGCTTTGGTTATGGGTGGCCGAGGAAAAGACTACAGACACACCGCCGCTCAGAATCGACACGAAGAGCCGAGGAGTAGCATATAGGTGATCTCTAAAATCAACCTTTTCATTGGGACGTTAATTCCAAAACATTTCGCGGTCGGAAACAACTTTTCGCTGGGCTATGAGGTACATTCTAGACAACCTTTGACACTGATGAAACACACTGGACGTTTCAACCAGTTTTTAAGGTCACTGCGGCGCTGTAGTCCCACTGAATGTGAGCTCATCCGTTTGGTGTGTACCTTTACCAGAAGTCTTGCTTTAGTGTACAAAGTGAAACCCCTAACGGATATTAAAAACCATTCGACGAAATATGAACTGAATACGAAGCAGAAAAGTGCGTGTATGCTTTTGCGTCCATCCTTTTATGCTCTCTCCTGTGGCTTGAGCACATGGGATGTGACATTCAAAAGCATTGAATGAAACAGAAAAGTGTTTCTCTAAGACGACCTCCCTCCACCTTAATTCCAAATTCGGCAGCACCCTCGGTGCCCGCCTTTATTGAGCACTTTAAGAGAAACATATACACAGGCAAGCTGTGATGGAGACTTAGGCGCCTGCAGGCAGGCAACGTCTGGGCATTCCTCTGATGCTGCGTGAGCAGTAGCAGCTAGGGTAGCAGCGTTCGCTACCTGTAGGCATCTGGCACCTCTTCACGGTTTTCCACTATACAGGGAAATGTTTAAAGGACTATAAACAAAGGTGGGTGGGCGGGTGGGGGGGAGGGGGGGCAGGAAGGTGACAGCGATGGTGTTGCCGAACTTAGTGGTCTTAGAGGGAGACTTTGCCATATTTTACACGTATGTTTCAAATGAGGCACCTGCCCCCCGCATCCTCCCTCCCCCTCCGCTCTCCTCCAGATCACGCCGCAGTTAGGAGTTAAATTTCTGCGAGTGGTTTCGAAAACACGCTACCGGTTCAACCCTGTGTACCAAAGCGTAACTAGTTATAACACTACATAGCTTTCAGCACCGCGATGTCCTTAGAAAATGGTTTACTCATCCATGGGGTGTCAACAGTGTCAAAGGTTGTCAAGAATGTTGTCCTGTTGCTCATAGTCCTGCAAACTGTCACTTTCGACCGCGAAATATTTGTGAATCGACGCGCCAATGAAGGCGTTGGTTTCATTCACGCCCTTTATACTACCCCATGAGGCCTTGTCATGTCTGTTCAGAGGGTTGCTGTGTCTAAAATGTTTTCGTCGGTCACCAATAATAAATCCGTCTGATTTCTACGCTGGGTGGCGCTCTTCAGTCCTCCAACGTAAAAGGTGTCAAAAGAAGTGTTGAGATATGGGTAAGAGGGGTGACAACCCTCCCTGCATGTTATCACGTCCACCGTGGCTTTGGGCTGAATACTTATGAAACGTGGTGTCAATGTGACATCATTAGCCCGCCTTATACGTCATATGAACCCATGAGCTCTGGCCTCTTCTTAGAATGCGTCGATACCTTTCTGTCTGCAGTGTCGCCGAGTCCGAGAGTGACGACACAGGGCGACTCGCTTTTGCACCACTACAGAGAAAGTATGAAGGCACCTTTTAACCAAATTTCAAATTTTCATCATCGGACTGGGAGACAGTTACGGGGTTTCGGAAATGTTGCTTTGCGCTATAGGATGCTTCAAAAAATGTACTAACGCTTTGAATGAATATAAATTCTGAAATGTTTCTTTGCGCTATTGGTTGCCTCAAAAAATGTACTGACGCTCTGAATGAATATAAAAACTTTTATGGACATAGACACAACTTTAAACGCTTGAATTACTGAAGACAAATATGCTTCTAAAGACTCATGTGATCAAATGTTCAAATTCATGACCGTCATTGTCCAGACTAAGCTGATAACGTGAACCAATGGTGTTGGAAACATCACGACACAGTTCTTTCGGAATTTCGCGACATTGTCGTTGAGTTTCCAATTTCAGTGGGTCAACATTTCTGGGTTTTGTGAGGTAAACGCCATCCTTTAAGTATCCCCATAAAAATAAGTCCATTGCCTTGACATTTGGGGAACGCGCAGGGTATTCAACGCTATTCCTTCGTCCAATCCACGTGTTTGGAAAGGCTGTATCGAAGTGAGCTCTCACATTCCGATTGTAGTCGGGATGTACTCCATTTCGTCATCACCAAACATCTCAATGTGTGGACCGACGGACTCCTCCAGCAATGTTACGTGACTGTCACCAGTGACAGTTTCGTTAAAATAATATTGTTCTATGATGCCCACTTCTGACATCCCACATCACACTGTTACCCCTGGTAAGTTCAAATATTGTTCAAATGTAACGTTGGGATTAATTGTACTATTTAATTTAAAGGTGGCCTTCTCACTCCAGGCAATTTTATGTAGAAGTCCTGCGTCTTGTGCACATTTTGTCTGGTACCATTCACAGAATTTAACTCTCCCGTCTGGATCGTCTTCTTTGAGAGTATGGATTAGTGTTGGTATGTAGCATTTCCAGCGCAGACGCCTCAAGATGCGATGAACACTATCTTTTGAGATATGTGTCTCCCGAGCTGTTTGTCATAGAGAGTTCTTGGGACCGAAAGAAGGTTTTCCGCAACTGCTCTTCTTTTCTAGAGCTGGTGGATGTCCTTCGTCGCCCAGAAAGTTTCTTGTTCACGTCGTGAACTGTAAGACACCCTATATATATAGGGTGGTCCACTGATAGTGACCGGGCCAAATATCTCACGAAATAAGCGTCAAACGAAAAAGCTACAAAGAACGAAACATGTCTAGTTTGAAGGGAGAAGCCAGATGGCGCGATGGTTGGCCCGCTAGACCGCGCTGCCGTAGCTCAAACGGATATCAACTGCGTTTTTTAAATAGGAACCCCCATTTTTATTACATATTCACGTAGTACGTAAAGAAATATGAATGTTTTATTTGAACCTCTTTTTTCGATTTGTGATAGATGGCGCAGTAATAGTCACAAACATATGGCTCACAATTTTAGACGAACAGTTGGTAACAGGTAGGTTTTTTAAATTGGAATACAGAACGTAGGTACGTTTGAACGTTTTATTTCGGTTGTTCCAATGAGATACAAGTACGTTTGTGAACACATCATTTTTGAGAAGGCATGCTGTTACAGCGTCATTACCTGTAAATACCACATTAATGCCATAAATGCTCAAAATTACGTCCGTCAACCTCAATGCGTTTGGTAATACGGGTAACGACAATCCTCTCAACAGCGAGTAGTTCGCCTTCCGTAATGTTCGCACATGGATTGACAATGCGCTGGCGCATGTTGTCAGGCGTTGTCGGTGTATCACGATAGCAAATATCCTTCAATTTTCCCCACAGAAAGAAATCCGACCATGTCAGATCTGGTGAACTTGCGGGCCATGGTATGGTGCTTCGACGACCAATCCGACTGTCATGAAGTATGCTAGTCAATATCGCTTCAACCGCACGCGAGCTATGTGCCGGACATCCATCATGTTCGAAGTACATCGCCGTTCTGTCATGCAGCGAAACATATTGCAGTAACATCGGTAGAACATTACCTAGGAAATCAGCATACATTGCACCATCTAGATTGCCATCGATAAAATGGGGGCCAATTATCCTTCTTCCCATAATTCCGCACCATACATTAACCTGCCAAGGTTCGTGAGATATTTGGCCTCGTCACTATCAATGGACCACCCTGGATATTTCTGTTCCACTTCTCGCAGCCATCGTGGATTTTCCGTTGCCCAATAGTGCATATTATTCCGGTTTACGTTACCGCTGTTGGTGAATGACGCTTCGTTGCTAAATAGAACGCGTGCAAAGAATCTGTCATCGTCTCGTAATTTCTCTTGTGCCCAGTGGCAGCACTATACACGACGTTCAAAGTCGTCGCCATGCAATTCCTGATACATAGAAATATGGTACGAGTGCAATCGATGTTGATGTAGCATTCTCAACACCGACGTTTTTGAGATTCCCGATTCTCGCGCAATTTGTCTGCTACTGATGTGCGGATTAACAGCGAAAGCAGCTTAAACACCTACTTGGGCATCATCATTTGTTGCAGGCAGAGGTTGACGTTTCACATGCGGCTGAACACTTCCTCTTTTCTTAAATAACGTAACTATCCGGAGAACTATCTGGACACTTGGATGATGTCGTCCAGGACACCGAGCAGCATACATAGCACACGCCCGTTGGGCATTTTGATCACAATAGCCATACATTAACGTGATATCGACCCTCTCCGCAATTGGTAAACGGTCCACTTTAACACGGATAATGTATGACGAAGCAAATACCTTCCGCCCTGGCGGAATGTTACGTGATACCACGTACTTATACAGGGCTATTACAAATGATTGAAGCGATTTCATAAAATCACTGTAGCTCCATTCATTGACATATGGTCACGACACACTACAGATACGTAGAAAAACTCATAAAGTTTTGTTCGGCTGAATCCGCTCTTCAGGTTTGTGCCACCAGAGCGCTCGAGAGCGCAGTGAGAGAAAATGGCGACAGGAGCCGACAAAGCGTATGTCGTGCTTGAAATGCACTCTCATCAGTCAGTCATAACAGTGCAACGACACTTCAGGACGAAGTTCAGCAAAGATCCACCAACTGCTAACTCCATTCGGCGATGGTATGCGCAGTTTAAAGCTTCTGGATGCCTCTGTAAGGGGAAATCAACGGGTCGGCCTGCAGTGAGCGAAGAAACGTTTGAACGCGTACGGGCAAGTTTCACGCGTAGCCCGCGGAAAATTGGCTCATGCCACAACTGGAGACCGACAGCGCCGACTTCATCTTGATGTTCGGCATTTCTTAAACAGGAGATTGGAAAACCGATGGATCGGTCGTGGTGGAGATCATGATCAGCAATTCATGTCATGGCCTCCACGCTCTCCCAACTTAACCCCATGCGATTTCTTTCTGTGGGGTTATGTGAAATATTCAGTGTTTAAACCTCCTCTACCAAGAAACGTGCCAGAACTGCGAGCTCGCATCAACGATGCTTTCGAACTCATTGATGGGGACATGCTGCGCCGAGTGTGGGAGGAACTTGATTATCGGCTTGATGTCTGCCGAATCACTAAAGGGGCACATATCGAACATTTGTGAATGCCTAAAAAAACTTTTTGAGTTTTTGTATGTGTGTGCAAAGCATTGTGAAAATATCTCAAATAATAAAGTTATTGTAGAGCTGTGAAATCGCTTCAATCATTTGTAATAACCCTGTACATTAGTGACTACTACAGCGCCATCTATCACAAAGCGAAAAAAGTGGTCCAACTAAAACATTGATATTTCTTTACGTACTACATGAATACGTAATAAAAAGTGGGGGTTCCTATTTAAAAAAACGCAGTTGATATCCGTGTGACATATGGCAACGGCATCTAGCGGGCCAACCATAGCGCCATCTGGTTTCCCCCTTCAACCTAGGCGAGTTTCGTTCATTGTAGTTTTTTTGTTTGATGCTTATTTCCTGAGATATTTGGCCCGGTCACTATCAAAGGACCACCGTGGATATTTCTTACCGGATGTCTTTTCTGAGGAAGCAGTCGAAAATGTAACCTAAAGCAGAGAAGTCGTCTAAAAGTTATAAGGTGGCCGCTGTACCAACCGACATCGTTAATCCGTCGGCTAGGTTCGATCTGCGTCTGGTGTATCTCCTGGTTTCGCATGCTAAAGCGTTGTTTTTTCGATGCACGAGTAGGTCTCCATATGACGCAACTGTGCCCCTTGAGAAATAAATATGCTACTGAGTTAGCTCAACTCTTAGGTACAGGACGTCGAAATGAGAAGAAACGGAATGGGCGGAATTGGAAGACGGGATCATGTACCAGACTCTATCGGGCTCGGGCAGATTAAATTTCTTGCGAGGAGCCACCCGGTGTACGCCAGGTCTCCGATTTCCCGAGCCGCGCCGGTGTTGGCTGCTGGGCAGACACGGCGGCATCATTACGGAGGCAGCGACCAGATGAGGCGCCTGGTCCTGCCCGCCATCCAGCATCCACCTGTTGTGGCGCGGCCCGCGGCGCTCCGTAATTGGAGCGCGCGTCACGGCCGGTCCCTGACTTCCCGATCCAATTTATTCGCCCTTCCTTTGATGCCCGCTGCGGAAAGAATACGGCGGCCCACCGCCGCCACGTAATGGTTGTAGCGCGTTGGCCTTAAGAATCCCGGTCGGTCGTTATGAAAAGCGTTTTGTCAGCCACTGCCTCGCCTGCCTCCGTAGCTGCGTAATTGCTGGCCTCTGACTTCTCAATGAGCCGAGACCGCACGATAATGGTACTGAAAAATTTAAAACTGTTTGCTCACTCCCATTAGAGATTTTGGCAAACATTTCGGAAGCGCACATTTCCCCCTTTTTGCGCAGTGAAAGGATAATTGTGCAGATAATACATTATATAAAAATATTCGTGAATACTGTGATTCTTGCCTTACACATATAACAGGCAGTCAAATTAAAACGACGCAGATGGAAAATAAGTAGGTAAACTGTTTATTATTTCAAAACTCGTCGCCATAACTGTTAATACCTTTAACCCACTGTGAGACAAAACGGTGAGTGTCTTCACGGAAAAGTGGAGGGGCCCTCCATATGACGCCAAGGTTGTTTCGACAAGGCTGCACAATTTTAGATTGAGTCCCTTACACATCCTTCATACGTTCCCAATCTTCCGCCGCGCGATTTCCATACTTTTAGAATTGCGGAGAAAACATCTGTGGCCTTCGACTTGCTTCAGACGAAGAGCTGCGCGTCTGAGTGCAATCATGATTGTGCAGACAACAGCAAACACTGACGCTCTTGTCTCACAGCGTGATAATACACTAACAGTTTCGGCGAATACTTTTGAAATAGTTTATTTACTTTTTCCATCTGTCTCGCTTTCATTTGACTCCGCTTATATTTTTGCTACGTTGAATCTCATTAATATGGCCCTGTCCGTAATGTGTCTGTGATGTAGCGTGAAAAATATGATGCAGTAGTGACACGGAAGTTAGCCATAACTACCATAACCTGCTGTGTTACTCAGTCCTGTCACGAACCGACCCATATGTGAAGAAAATGGTTCTCCGAGATCTAATTTGCGAAATTTTGGCCGTGAGTTTTGATTATTTAAACTCAAAAGAATACCTTTTACTTCTAATCAAATAAGAGTTGTTAATGAAGTCCAAAAGAATACAATTTAAAAAACCGTAATTAGATTCGTAAATGATGATTAAACAGGCCATAATTTGGCTCAATTATAAATGAACAGCAGTACAATCTCGCACTTGTTCAAGACCGAGCGAGGTGACGCAGTGGTTAGCACACTGGACTCGCATGCGAGATGACGGCGGTTCAAATCCACGTCCAACCATCCTGATTTAGGTTTTCTGTTATTTACTTAACTCGTTTCAGATAAATTTCGGGACTGTTCTTGTGAGAGTGACAGCCGACTTCCTTCCCCATGCTCCCCTAATCCTACAGGACCGGTGACCTAGCTGTTTGGTCCCCTTCACTGAATAAAATGGTTCAAATGGCTCTGAGCACTATGGGACTCAACATCTTAGGTCATAAGTCCCCTATAACTTAGAACTACTTAAACCTAACTAACCTAAGGACATCACACACACCCATGCCCGAGGCAGGATTCGAACCTGCGACCGTAGCAGTCCCGCGGTTCCGGACTGCAGCGCCAGAATCGCACGGCCACCGCGGCCGGCCCTCCACCGAATAAACCAAGCAACAAACGTTATCATGAATACACGGTAGTACGACGTTCCATTGAATGTAAGCACAGTTTACGTTACTGACAGCTGTCAAAATAAAATTTCCCACTGTCAACGTGCCTTGCAGCAGTAACCAACGATCAGTGTAGCTATGATTGGTCAGCGCTCGGAATCTAATGGTGCAGTCCACAAGTTACACGAAACTCCAATCATCACAACGAAATACATTAATCACCTGATCAGACGTGCATTCATAAAAACACTTAGCTGCAAAAGATGCGTTAAGGCGCCAGCAGTAACATCTACAATGAAGTCAAAAGTATGATGGAAGCAGCAAATACACTACTGGCCATTAAAGTTGCTACACCAAGAGGATGACGTGCTACAGACGCGAAATTCAACCTACACGATGAAGATGCTGTGATATGCAAATGATTAGCTTTTCAGAGCATTCACACAAGGTTGGCGCCGGTGGCGACACCTACAACGTGCTGACATGAGGAACGTTTCCAACCGATTTCTCATACACAAACAGCAGTTGACCGGCGTTGCCTGGTGAAACGTTGTTGTGATGTCTCGTGTAAGGAGGAGAAATGCGTACCGTCACGTTTCCGACTTTGATAAAGGTCGGATTGTAGCCTATCGCGATTGCGGTTTACCGTATCGCGACATTGCTACTCGCATTCGTCGAGATCCAATGACTGTTAGCAGAATATGGATCGATGGGTTCAGGAGGGTAATACGGAACACCGTGCTGGATCCTAATGGCCTCGTATCACTATCAGTGGAGGTGCAGGCATGGCTGTAACGGATCTTGCAGCCACGTCTCGATACCTGAGACAGCAGATGGTGACCTTGCAAGACAGCAACCATCTGGACGAACACTTCGACGACGTTTGCAGCAGCATGGACTATCAGCTCGGAGACTATGGCTGCGGTTACCCCTGACGCTGCATCACAGAATGGAGCACCTGCGATGGTGTACTCAACGATGACCCTGGGTGCACGAATGGCAAAACGTCATTTTTTCTGATGAATCAAGGTTCTGTTTACAGCATCATGATGGTCGCACCCCTGTTTGTCGACATCGCGGTGAACGCACATTGGAAGCGTGTATTCGTCATCGCCATACTGGCGGATCACCCGGGGTGATGGTATGGGGTGCCATTGGTTACACGTCTCTGCCACCTCATGTTCGCATTGACGGCACTTTGAACAGTGGACGTTACATTTCAGATGTGTTACCACCCGTGGCTCTACCCTTCATTCGATCCCTGCGAAACCCTACATTTTAGCAGGATAATGCACGACCGCATGTTGCAGGTCCTGTACGGGCCTTTCTGGATACGGAAGGTGGTTGTTCTGGGTACTGATTTCTCAGGATCTATGCACCCAAACTGCGAGGAAATGCAATCAGATGTCAGTTCTAGTATAATATATTTGTCCAATGAATACCCGGTTATCATCTGGATTTCATCTTGGTGTAGCAATTTTAATGGCCAGTAGTGTAGTTATGACTATATTTGTGGTGAAATCGCCAATGAAAACATAGAAAACTCTTTGCAACACTGCATTTTATTTTAAGGAAAGGATATATTAGGAAAAATTTGTCACAAAAGAGAAAGAAATTACAGCTGGATCCGTTCAAAAGACTTTTGATCTTTTTAAAGAAAGAGCGCTACGCATTGTAGCTTATTTTTGGGTGGTCTGTGCGTTGTGACGTCAGGGGCAGCTCGTTGGTGCTAGTGGAGTAATTAATGTAGTTGCATCAGTTAGGCAATTGCAGCGAGTGCATCCACTTGCGTGGTAAATTATTCCACTGACGGTAGTAGTATCCTCCACGCACTCAGTCACATGGCAGTCGGACGTAATTATTGCTGTATAAATCGACGTTCGTATGTGTGTGATTGCTGCGTTGCATACATACATTTTTATGGTTGTAACGTCTGGAACACAGCTTTAAAATAATATAAACGTCGCTTTTATTCACCGATCGCGAAATCGCAGGCCGAACACTTTCGCATGACAGTCACGATCTCGAATTCACACGTCCTGCGAAAACAATATTACACATAACAGTAAGAAGCCTGCATGGCGATACTTAATGTTTTAACGCACGCAACAGCTCATTAAGTTGCTTATGAGACAAGTACTTTAAAGTACATTAGTCGAAACAACTCCGGTATACGAAACACATTTCGATTCTAACATCGACAACCACTGTCCAGCTGTGTATACATTGTCAGGCTGTTTGTAGTACTCCACAAAGCTCACAGTATTCGCAGTCTAACATTTTGTTTCATAAAGTCCACGCTGAAATTTAGTTTAAAAGATTACAACAACAAAGAAAAAAAAAACAACGCGACCATAAATTTTCGTATGTTTTTGTCTAAGACCATTACAGAACATAAACGCCCGTCTACGCTGCGACACTGCACGCACCTGACTGACATTGTGCAACTGCAACTGTCGATATCGCTTTGTATCATAGAACATACAACAGTGCTGCATATCATATTTAGTTTTTCACAGCGCATTTCACGAAGCATTACATGGAACATCAAACACGCTTTGAAACTTTTGCACTCTCAATTAAATAGGAGTTTCATGTTTCAATATTAATAAATCTAAAACCAGTTACATTTCATACTGTAGAACAAAACAAAAATTAACTCTAAATTATCAAAGATTTTGTACAGATTAAAAGGAAACAAAAGAAAAGAAAAAAGAAAAATTTATCTCTCGCAGTTAGTAATGTCTTCATAGTAGCTATTGGTGATTGTCAAAAGTATACATTGGCGAAATAGATATGCCGTTGGGATCTTGCAGCGAGCGGATTGCACTGCTCCTGCTAGCTATAACCAATGGGAACCAAGCGCTGTCGGCTCGTACTGTGTTTCAGTTCCACTGTGCCAACCACTGTGTCTGCCAGATATCAGTGTGCCGCTGTAGTCAGAGATTCGTATGTTACAGTGTGCAAAGAAGAACTCGATAGAGGACGTGGGGAAGACCCTATAGTGATCAATAACATGCGTGAGTTTCAGAACTCTTACGGGATCTTTATAAGAGGTAGAGACTTTAATCTTCAATCTTGTTATGAAGTAAATAGTAATAAAGTTGCAAAGATAAAATAAAACATCTGCATTTTGCTGAGTTTATACATGTCAAACGCAATATGATACGCAGCATGGAAATCCGGTTCATTGTCAAGCGACGGATTTTGGTAATCCATTAGAAGAAAAATTGCTTACGAGAGGTCGATAGTTTTCGACGAATGATTTGCTGTTTAAAGATGCTTCCCGGTCGTGAAAGTCTAACCTGTCTGAAAAAAAAAAACATAACTCTAGCGTAAATTTAACGTTAAACGTCAGATGTCAAGTAACTGAAGTAAGAATGCAGTTGTAAGGAGCGATCTCTTTCCGATACTGTCACTAACGCAATGGATAAAGGAAGAGATTTTTAGCAGTTGCAGGATGGACTAACCGTCGACTTTTGAGGCAAGGCATAGTACGCAGTAATTTGCAAACGGCTAATTCTGATAATTGGTTGCCAAACTATATTGTGAACGCACTGAGTCGTATGCTATGAATAACTGTCTTCTTCAGTTTTGAACTATCATTGGTATTGATATACGAGGTGAACGTCGACTTGAATAAAAATTGACGTCGTAAATCTGAATAGGTGTCCGTGCAAATACAAGGTGCTGCAGGAGGCATCGTCAGTATTCATGAAGGAGACAGGGAGGATCATTCCAAACAAGTAAGTGTAGTAAACATAGGTTCTAAAACGCATACTCTAGGAGCTATGAGCACTTGTTCCTCTTCGATACTGTAAAACTAATACCTTTCACTGCAAAATCACACATTTATTCATTATGGACGAAGATCACTGTGAATGTGATGAATAAAGGTTTGTTGAAATTACTGCAACCAGTAGCCTTTTGCTTTGTACTTCAGTTTTAATTATCCCATTACCAGTTTC
Source organism: Schistocerca cancellata (assembly GCF_023864275.1). Taxonomy (NCBI): domain Eukaryota; kingdom Metazoa; phylum Arthropoda; class Insecta; order Orthoptera; family Acrididae; genus Schistocerca; species Schistocerca cancellata. The sequence goes on from NC_064627.1 coordinate 764,927,268, forward strand.
ATCAGATGGTACTTATTTTATTAATTGTGCAGATAATCAATAAATACGTACTATCAGATGATGAATCGCTCAGCAGTTCGAAACTGAGATAATAAAAATTGAAGAACGAAGCAAAAGGCAACTAGTTGCAATAATTTCAAGAACCTTTTCTTCTAATGCAGACCCTTTGCTTTCCATACTTCGAGATGTGGCAGTATAGATCAAAACAAGAAAAATGTCCAGTAAACACGTTATCTAAAGTCCATAACTTAAGGGCTAAGAGCAGTTGTTCATTTTCACTGTTTTGAGTGATACCTCTTTTACTGAACAAGTAGTCAAATATCTTAAAGTGTACATTTTAGAACACATGTTTGTTATACAAATTTTTCTTCTTTTGGTCCATAGTACCACATATCAAAATACAGAAAGCAAACAGATTGCAATACAAGGGATTACTGAAGATGGAAAAACTACTCGTAGCTGTTAAGGTATGCATTTTGGAGCTCATGTTTGCCTCGAATGATAGTTCCCATCATATCCCCGAATACTGATCATTATTCTTGGAACAGCCTGAATACCACAACAAAAGTATGCCATAACAATTGAACAACCCATGAAGTATATTGGTCTCCGAAGTAGACAACGCACCAAAGGAAATAATCTGTGTGTAATTTTGCTGATTGGCAACGTACATCTCCGATGAATTGCGAGATTAGCATCGTACAATGGATAAATGATATGTTGAAGGTGAGCAAGTTCAAGGAAGAGAGACGACCAGTGACGATTACTTTCAGAATAGAAATCCTTGGCGGCAATGTTGAACACTAGTGGAAATTTTAATGCTATCTCTCTATCCATTACTATCAGTGGAAGGGAGAGAGAGATTTGGTACGTCCTACGTCCTCCAAGGACACACATGTCTGTACATCGTGTGTTTTCTGTGGAGGATATCGTGTTTCAGCAAGAAGTTTCTGCTTTCCTCACAGCTAGAAGTGTTACCTAGTACCTAAAAGTACCCTGTTACTACACTGAAGCGCCAAAGAAACTGGTACAGGCATGCGTATGCAAATACAGAGATATGTAAACAGGCAGAATACGGCGCTGCGATGGTCAGCACCTATATAAAACAAGTGTCTGGTGCAATTGTTAGGTCGGTTACTGCGGCTACAGTGGCAGGTTATCAAGATTTAAGTGAGTTTGAACGTAGTGTTATAGTCGGCGCACGAGACACGGGACACAGCATCTCCGAGGTTGCGATGAAGTGGGAATTTTCCAGTACGACCATTTCACGGGTGTACCGTGAATATCAGGAATCCGGTAAATCATCAAGTCTCCGACATCGCTGCAGCCGGAGAAAGGTCCTGTAAGAACTGGACCAACGACAAATGAAGAGAAGCGTTCTACGTGACAGAAGTGCAACCCTTCGGCAACTGGGCATCAACAAGGGTCAGCGTGCGAACCATTCAACGAAACATCATTGATATGGGATTTCGGAACCGAAGGCCCACTCATGTACCCTCAATGACTGCATGACACAAAGCTGTACACCTCGCCTGGGCCCGTGAACGTCGACATTGGACTGTTGACGACTGGAAACATGGTGACTGGTCGGACGAGTGTCGTTTTATATCGTATCGAGGGGATGGACGTGTACGGGTATGGAGGCAATCTAACGAATTCATGGACCCTGCTTGTCAGCAGGGGACTGTTTAATCTGATGGAGGCACAATAATGGCGTAGGTCATGTGCATTGGAGTGATATGGGACCCCTGATACTTCTAGATATGACTCTGACGGGTGACACGTGCGTAAGCATCCTGTCTGATCACCTGCATCTATTCAGATCCATTGTGTTTTCCGACAGACGTGGGAAATTCCAGCAGGACAATGGGACACCTCATACGTCCAGAATTTCTACAGAGTGACTCCAAGAACCCTCTTCTGAGTTTACACACTTCTGCTGGCCACCAAATTCCCCAGAAATGAACATTATTGGGCGTATCTGTGATGCCTTGAAACATTCTGTGCAGAAGAGATCTGCACCCTCTCATACTCTTACGGATTTATGGACAGCTCTGCAGGATTCATGGTGTGTATTCTCTCGAGCATTACTTCAGACATTAGTCGAGTCCATGACACGTCATGTTGCAGCACTTCTACGTGGTCACGGGGACCCTACATGATATTACGCGGGATGTCAAGTATCATATCATACCGTTAGGAAACGACTGCATTACGCGAACCTCTATTCCTGATTTACACCATAACACCCTGGCTTCCATTACAGATGGGCGAGAAATCATGTACAATGGACACCCAAGGATGCGCAACCAGTGTTATTTATAGACGAAAGTCAGAAGAGTTTGTATCATGATAAATCGTAGACAACGCATTTGGAGACAACCTAGCAATATACACTGAAATGCCAAGGAAACTGATATACCGGCCTAAAATCGTGTAGGGCCCCCACGATCACGAAGAAGTGCCGCAACACAACATTGCATGGGCTCGAATAATTTCTGAAGTAGTGCGGGAGGGAACTGACACCATGCATCCTGCAGGGGTTTTCCATAAATCCCAAAGTATACGAGGGCGTGAAGATCTTTTCTGAACGGCACTTTTGCAAGGCATCTCAGATATGCTCAGTAATGTTCATGTCTGGGGAGTCTGGAGGCTAGCCGAAACGTTTAAACTCGGAACACTGTTCCTGCAGCCACTCTTAGCAATTCCGGACGTGAGGGTGACGCATTGTCCTCCTGGAATTGCTCAAGTCCGTCGGAATGCATAATGAACAAGGATGGATGCGGATAATCAGACAGGATGCTTACGTACGTGTTACCTGTCGGAGTCGTATCTAGACGTACCAGGGGTCCCATATTACTCGAACTGCACACGCCCCACACCGTCACGGAGCCTCCAGCAACATGAACAGTCCCCTGCTGATATGCAGTGTCCATGGATTCATGAGGTTGTCTATATACTCGTACACGTCCATCCGCGAGATACAATTGGAAACGAGAGTCGTCCGACCAGACAACATGTTTCCAGTCATCAACAGTCCAATGTTGGTGTTGAAGAGAGCCCAGGCGAGGCATAGCGATTTGTATCGTGCAGTCATCACGGGTACACGAGTGGGCCTTCGATGATGTTTTGTTGAATGGTTCGCACGCTGATACTTGCTGATGGCCCAACATTGAGTTCTGCAGCAATTTACGGAAGGTATGCACTTCCGTTACGTTGAACGTTTCTCTTCAGTCGTCATTGGTCCCGTTCTCGCAGGATCTTTTTCCAGCCTCAGCGATGTCGGAGATGTGATGTTTTACCTGATTCCTGATATTCGCGGTACACTCGTGAAATGGTCGTACGGGAAAATCCCCTCTTCATCGCTACCTCGTAGATGCTGTCTCCCACCTCTTGTGCGCCGAGTATAACATCACGTTCAAACTCATTTAAATCTTAATAACGTGTCATTGTAGCAGCAGTAACCGATCTAAAAACTGCGCCAGACACTTGTCTTATCTAGGCGTTGCCGACTGCAGCCCCGTATTCTGCTTGTTTATGTATCTCTATATTTGAATACGCATGCCTATAGTCGCTTCTTTGGCGTTTCAGTGGCTCAAAAACTGTGTTCCACATGTTGAATAAGAAGGTGGTGGGGTGCTGTTCTCTTTTGGCATTAGTTAGGTCCGTCGTTCACTTCTTGAGGGCAATCTCACTGGTCTACGGTACAGGGACGAGAGTCTGACACCAATAGTGGACTCATATGACCAACATTTTAGTGGGAATTTCGACTTTATGTACAGCACAGTAACTCACGTGTTCACTGTGCTGTTCTCGCGGAAACGTTCCTTCAGCATTCTTGTATCACCAGAATAGAGTGGCCTGCCTGTACGCCGGACGTGAACCCGGCCCAACAAGGGTGGGATCTCTTGAAAAGAGCTGTTTTTTGGACGTCGACAGCTACCGCGCACTCTACGCGACTTAGGCGGATTCTCCATTGAAGAATGGGACAGTTTGGACGTTAACTGACTCGGTGATCTCATCGATGAGATGCCACGACGGATTCAAGCCTGCGTCGTAACAAGAGGAAATTTCGCCACGTATTGACCTTTACTCAGGAATGGAGTGCAAAAATGCTAATGAGAAACTGACGATTTATTCGCTACACAAATGTATCTTTTTTTAATTTTTTTATTTCGTGATCTGGACAGATTGTAAAATGAGTATATACGCAGGCCTAAGGGTCAGTTTTTGTTTTATGTGCCATGAATCTCGTTGTGATGCAAAGCTTTTGGTGATGAGTGTATGTAGCTGCTGATGTAGACTTACATGCGGACTCACCTTTTCAAGCAAGAAACGAGACGGCAATCAGTGTGACGAGTGCTCAGTCTTGGCCCAGTATCAGCAAGGGAGAAATCGATTTCGTTTAGTAGAGCGTCAAAGCGACATTTCTTAGGGGTTACGTAACAATGAGTAACACAATAACCGAGAAATGCCGTGTAAATCTTAAGCACCAACTGAGTGACATGATACGTGGGCAGCGGCCTACAATATGACAGGGAAAAAATCCTATTTCACAATGACAACACGTTGACTACTAAACTGAACTACAAACTATTTTGTAAATCCATCGTGTTCGCAGAATCTGGCCACCTCCGGCTTCCATGTGCTCCTACATATTAAGAATTTTGTGCGTTGAAAACGTTTTCAGCTAAATGTAAAAGCTATGTCAAACGAAGGTTGATATTTTGCATTCATGCTTCTCAATTGATGGGTGGAATATACTCAACGGAAAAATGTTGAATAAAGTTCATTTACATAAATGAGTGTTACGTCCATTTTTTAAACGGAAGATGAAAAACATTCTGTGACTGGCTGAAAATAAAACGTTCACCTATTCCCGTTACTGAAAGATGCAATGAAAATCTCAGCTGCATCAGCGCAAAGTTTGCCGCTGAAGCCGCAATAAAAACGAATTCCACTTATTTAAACTGGTGACAGGAGCCGATGGAAAAGACGTCTTCACGGGCACGACACGGCACGTGGAAGGTAATTCAAATCACAGTCGGATGACATATTCTCACCCATTATGTTGTAATGTTGCACTTCTGATCTTGCCATACCGTGTGATACTCTTCGAAATTTTACCCCAATGCATTTGCTAAAGTTTCGTTCGTTTGAAACGTTAATGAGATACTATAGCTATTAGCTTTCAGCTACAATTGAAGGTAGCATCGTTGATGAAGTTTGTGTTGGTGCGTAGGTTGACTGCTGGCGTTTGTTGTGCTCATGTCTCGTTCGTATGGCAGCACCAAGTTTTGACGTGCTGGTAGCACCAAAGCAGCCGTTTATTTTTTGGCTCGCTTATTTCCTATTTAAGTTGTTGACATTTTAATAACTTCACTGAATAAACGTGTCAACAACTGTAATAGGACAAAGAAATTTATGTCAGTTCCCCGTGACACTTTGTTTTCCCCCACCCTCGCCCCGTCGCTTGCACTTTATGGTATTACGTAACGACTTTCTATTGAGACTCTAATTTTTCCAGTTCATAATTTAGTTTCGAGACCAACGACATGACGTTCCTTATGTAGAGCCATTTTCTGTATATTGTTTCTGTAACACTCGTCGAAGATAAGTATGTTCATTTTAAAAATCTATTGTATGATTGAAACTAAAATTGTCTGTATTTTTAGAGCTGACTGTATGGAACACGAAATATGGTGTTCTAATATTACCCATGTAAAATAGAGTCAAAATTACTTGTACGAATGTTTAGTATAGTTTGTTGATTTGGAGGCGCTTGCATGAATCACATGGTTATCGGACTGATTCATCACAATAATAAATGCTCTGTACACACCATCCACCGCACTTTGATACTGTATTTGGCTCACACGGTTTTCACACAATACATCCCCCTCCAAATTAGACTGAAATTAATAATTTTAAGCCTTTAAAACTGCCAGTCACTTTACAAGAACTGTTTCAGTGCTACAGCAGAGAAAAGTGGGCAACGCAATGGGGAAAATAAGTAACACAAATAGAGTGACTTATACCATTTCTTAGAGGTCCACAATACTAGAAGAAAATAAAGCATATATAACGTAAAAATTGCTTATAAATGCGATGTAGTTTCAAACAGATTCCCAACCTTTGGTAACAGTTTACACAGACAGCTATGCTCATTTTAATGTAACGCACTTGATAAACAACCAAACAAATTGTTAGCTTCCTATCACAAATAATTTGACTACCTGGAACACGGAAAAATCAAACTTACACAAGTTGAAAGAAGCTTCACAAAATACTTTAAATTATTTAGACGTCATCAGTACACTGTATAGGAACACAGCTTTCCTCCATAACATGAATTATGCTTGTTGTTCTAAGACTGTAGTCCCAAAACGTTACATCCTTTCTTATTTTCAGTCTCCACCGTCGACTCTGTCATATTGCATCAACCGCCAACGGCCATGCCGCGGTGGTAACACCGGTTCCCGTCAGATCACCGATGTTAAGCGCTGTCGGGCTGGGCTAGCACCTGTATGGGTGACCATCCGGTCTGCCGAGCGCTGCTGGCGAGCGGGGTGCACTCAGCCCTTGTGAGGAAAACTCAGGAGCTACTTGGTTGAGAAGTGGCGGCAGCGGTCTCGTAAACTGACATACGGTCGGGAGAGCAGTGTGCTGACCACATGCCCCTCCATATCCGCATCCAGTGACGCCTGTGGGCTGAGGATGACACGGTGGCCAGTCAGTACCTTTGGGCCTTCGTGGCCTGTGCGGGAGGAGTTGTATCAACTACGATATCTATTCTAGATCCTTCATTACACTCTTTTTATCGTGTAATATGCCCCATTGATCATAACAGATTCTCACTATCATTGATGCAAATGTTTTAGTATTCGTAATATTTGACCAGGGTGAGGCACAAGCATTGAGAGGACGTCCGCTGATGACTGATAATGTGGTACACCATTGTAGTACGCAACAGCTCTTCTGAGCCTCACTGACACAGAGTACTGATATTGTGTGTACAACTTGATCCTAATTTTACACAGTTCAAAACGAAAGGCAGAAAACTTGATAAAATCTCAATCGATGACAATAAACACCACCAGATCGAACGGGACTCGAAGTGAAGACGCTTTGAAAGGTAACATGAAAACGACATTCATGTAGTAGTGTCAAACCATAGCCGATATTTCAAGGATGTATCACATCCGAGAAGTAGAGAAATATAGGAACGCAAAGTGCAAATGAACAAGAATTGCGCATTTGACATACCCAAACAAATCAAAGTAATATGGAGATTTTCAACGATCTACGCTGCCTAGAAACGTTAATAACTTTGAGGGATAACAAAAAACCGGAAAATCTTATTATCGTTTTGATGCAGTATTCGTTGATTTTCAGAATCACAAGTACTGTTTCAAATTTATTGGTAAGTGATGTACTAAGGGTCAGTATCAACCCTAACAGATGTTTTCCTGAAATCAACAAATAATGAATACATATTGGTGCGTTTATCTATAAATGTTTTGCCTTTCCAGCTTCGATTAGTGCACACTGCTATTGTGGTATAATGCAGTTATTTTCATGTCATGTTGTTATAGTACAGTCAAAGTTCCATATAATCATGGTAAATTATATAGACGACGAAATAGCAGTTAACTATGCACTTCTTTTAAAATTTTCAACATTTCAGTACTATTCTTTTGTAACAGGATTCAAGCCTCCTTTTACATCAAGTCGATAGTCGTGAGGTGTTTGCGTTACTGAATGCATTATGTTAGCTGTGACGTACGTCAACACAGATGACGGATCACTAGTATCCTTTTACGGATCTCGCCTTCCTCATCATTCGCGGTATTTCAAAGCACGGCTACTACTCACGACACAGGGCCAAATCTCTCTGGCAGTGGATTATGCAGCATGACCACTGATTCCTGTCGACGTCATGGTTCCAAATTATCAGTTAATTGTGCGATTGCAAACAGATACAATATCATCTGCCTCGTAATCCACATGAACTTGCTGTACCCGTACTTCGACTTGTGTTGCCATGTGCCATTGGCCGTTCAGTGATGACTTATAGATTCACTGTAACGAGTATTTGCCGTTTTCCACTTATCAAACACGAATAATTGAGCTGTTAGTTCTGTGTTTTAGTGAATCAAAGTTGAAAGGTGTTCCATGCTATCTTATCTATAACTGACATAACTTCTTTTCAGGTCGGTAGGAGGTAAAATTTCCTGAAGTATGTGTTCCCCAGCTACATAATTTATTTAGCAACAACTAGTTTGTGAAGTGGATGATGATGATGAAGTTCCATAATCCTTGACAGAGCGTAGGAATACGATGCGGGAAACCCACACCGCCGTACTAGGCAAGGTCCTAGTGGAGGTGGTTTGCCATTGCCTTCCTCCGACATGGGGATGAACGGTGATGATGAAGACGACACAACAACACTCAATCATCTCAAGGCAGGTGAAAATCCCTGATCCCGCAGGGAATCGAACCCGGGACCCCGCGAGAACGCTACCGCGAGACCACGAGCTGCGGACTGTGAAGTGGAAAGAAAATGTAAATTGAATGAGAGATGCAATCCTTCACAACAAATTACAGAATTACAGACTGAAAGGAAGGAGAAACATAGGTCGACCAAGGAAACGATTGGCATATACCTTGCGAAGTGTGACAAGTAAAATTACAAAGGGAATTCATAATGTATTATGATCGTCTTTTTATGGGGGCCCAATACTACTGGGGTCTGAAGGTGACATCCTTTCCTGCTGTATATTTATACCTAACTGATCTAGTCATCTATGTCGCAGCACACAGCGCCCCTTTCACTCTAACAGCGGCGATGCATCTTGGCACAGACTCAACGATACACCGCAATCGATGGGGGGGGGGGGGGGAGGGCACGCACCTTCAACACGGATCCACTGCAAGCCAGAGTTCACAGCAACTAGGAGGTGAATCCGTCTCTCTCAGTGCCATCTTTGATGTTCATAGAAAGACTGAGAAGAAATAAAAGGATGCTTAGGAGTGGAGTGGGGGGGGGGGGGATGCGGTTCACAGAGGATTTTCATATCCCCGACGTCTTCCTGAAGAAACCCCTGAGAGATGAAGTAGTGCATTTTCTTAATTTGCGGTCCTGCAGAATGCTGTAGGCAAACAAATGGATGTACGTAATCAGTCAGTATTTTCAAGCATCGGAAACGCTGTCTGTTGAACTGGAAGCTTCATTTTATACCCACAGGAGTATATATCCGCCTTCTGCCATCAGATGTGCACTATTGACGATAACAATACACAGCCTCATATCGCTTTTGACTTACTGGACCCATCGCCATACACACAGAAGTGCCAAACCATGCTCATTAAAATACAGAGGTTGAAACGTCCCCTTAGAAAAATTATACAAGACTGTCCTTAAACTGACACACAATATTTGTAGCGCAACGCAATCTGACTTTCAGAAATCCCTACAAAAGAATGGCCCTGACTAACATTAACCTATACCTTTCACAAATCACTTACCTCACCAAAAATCTTCATTACTCGAACTACTGCAATACAGCGAGCGCCACTACTGCTAGCTAAATAAAAGATTCAAACTACGGAAGGCACTAACTACTGATAGGCATAGTTAGCAAATGAAAGGTTTTGATAGAGAACAAACAATGTATTTACCTTAATAGTGTTGAAACATCATAATATACATAGCAGTTCATAATATCCAGTATTACAAATTTCAAAACTCCGCCATCTCTCTCCTCACATCCACCACTGCTGGCGGCTCACCTCCAACTACGCAACGCTACGCGCTGTTAACATCCAGCTGCCCAACACTACAATGGCAGACAACAATGCAAACTGGCCACAGACTGCACACAACACAGCCAGTGATTTTCATACAGAGCGCTACGTGGCGTTACCATTAAAAAAACCTATACAGTCTACTTACATAGCCCCCATGCTCCCCACAAAAAATTTTACAAATTGTTTTGGGCAGTGGGCAATACATCTTTGTTAAAATTTTCATAATCGTAATTACAATAACAAAGAAATCAAATGCACACACTTATTGATACAATGTTGGTCAAAATCTAAAATTTTCTCACAGTCCATAAAGACAGTCCTGATCATTCATCATAATAGTAATTACAGTTTTTTTTCACAAAGTCTCATTAGTAAAAGAAATTGCACACAGAAGTAGTGGATTTCCATGCAGTCTTGAAGAAGTAGTGTTGTCCTTCCAACGGAAAGACAGTGCTGACTCTTGACATGCAGACAGGTAATGGGCCACAACAGAGCAAACCCACCGCAGAGTCAGTCGAATTTGATGCATATTGGTAGGTAGGTCCTCACAGAGTAGACCCACTGTAGTCCTGGTAGAGATTGTGGTATTGATGGGCCACCAGAGGTGCAGACCCACTGTAGTCCTGGTAGAGATTGTGGTATTGGTGGGCCACCAGAGGTGCAGACCCACTGCAGTCCTTGTAGAAATAACGGTACTGGCGAGTCAGCAAAGGTGTAGACCCACTGTAGTCCTTGTAGAAATAATGGTATTGTTGGGTCATCAAAGATGCAGACCCACTGTAGTCCTTGTAGAGCAAGTCCATAACCACCACTTGTGCACTCACAAAGTTTTTGGAATTGTCCTTAGAACCAGCAATGCTGTTATCCAGTCCCTTGCTGAATTATTAACACACGTGCAAACACTAACAGTCCCTACTTCTCACATAATGTCCATATACTATGACCAACAGAAACGTGTGTAGTGAAATGTAACTTACAAGTTACTTAATTTGATGAACTGGTGTCAATTACAATTTTATAACATAAGAATACATTAACAAAGGTGCAACATACATCTTTAAAGAACATAACAATACAGATAACATTTGTAGTAATACAGGCTTTACAAAAGAATTGAAATAAACATATACATTAGTGTTACAGGAGTTATGATATGAGTACATACATAAAAGATCAGAATAAATTTTGAAACATCAACTTCACACATGAGCATTGAAACAAAACAGAATAAATAATGTCTAAACATCTTTACAAAGTACATAACAGATTATTAATGCAAATTGTATTTGAGGATAACAGTATTCCTCATCATATTTCATGTAGCTGAGTATTAGAAAAATTCTACAACACTGTCCTTAAACTGACACACAATATTTGTAGCGCAACGCAATCTGACTTTCAGAAATCCCTACAAAAGAATGGCCCTGACTAACATTAACCTATGCGTTTCACAAATCGCTTACCTCACAAAAATCTTGGTTACTCAAACTACTGCAATACAGCGAGCGCCACTACTGCTAGCTAAATAAAAGATTCAAACTACGGAAGGCACTAACTACTGATAGGCATAGTTAGCAAATGAAAGATTTTGATAGAGAACAAACAATGTATTTACCTTAATAGTGTTGAAACATCATAATATACATAGCAGTTCATAATATCCAGTATTACAAATTTCAAAACTCCGCCATCTCTCTCCTCACATCCACCACTGCTGGCGGCTCACCTCCAACTGCGCAACGCTACGCGCTGTTAACATCCAGCTGCCCAACACTACAATGGCAGACAACAATGCAAACTGGCCACAGACTGCACACAGCACTGCCAGTGATTTTCATACAGAGCGCTACGTGGCGTTACCATTAAAAAAACCTATATAGTCTACTTACAAGGTATATAAACAGGCAGTATACGGCGCTGGGGTCGGCAACGCCTATATAAGACAACAAGCGTCTGGTGCAGTTGTTAGATCGGTTACTGCTGCTACAATGGCAGGTTATCAACGCTCAACGTAGTGTTATAGTTGGCGCAACGAGCGATGGGACACAGCATCTCCGAGATTGCGATGAAGTGGGGATTTTCCCGTACGACCATTTCACGAGTGTACCGTGAATGTTAGGTATCTGGTAAAATTTCAAATACCCGACATCGCTGCGACCGGAGAAAGATCCTGCAAGGACGGGGCCAACGGCGACTGAAGAGAATCATTCGACGTGACGTAAGCGCATACCTTCCGCAAGTTGCTGCACACCTCAATGCTGGGTCATCAACTAGAGTCAGCGTGCAAACCATTCAACAAAACATCATCGTCATGGGCTTTCGGAGCCGATGGCCCACTCGTCTACTCTTGACGTGGCACGACACAATGCTTTATGCTTCGCCTGGGCTCTTCAACACCAATATTGGACTGTTGATGACTGGAAACATGTTGTCTGGTCGGACGACTCTCGTTTGAAATTGTACCGAGTGGATGGACGTGTACGAGTATGTAGACAACCTCATGAGTCCATGGAAACTGCATATCAACAGGGGACTGTTCAACCTGGTGGAGGCTCCGTGACGGTGTGGGGTGTGTGCAGTTGGAGTGATACGTCCTAGATACGACTCCGACAGGCGACACGTACGTAAGCATGGTGTCTGATCACAAGCATCCATTCAAGTTCATTGTGCTTTCTACATTTACATCTACATTTATACTCCGCAAGCCACCCAACGGTGTGTGGCGGAGGGCACTTTACGTGCCACTGTCATTACCTCCCTTTCCTGTTCCAATCGCGTATGGTTCGCGGGAAGAACGACTGCCGGAAAGCCTCCGTGCGCGCTCGAATCTCTCTAATTTTACATTCGTGATCTCGTCGGGAGGTATAAGTAGGGGGAAGCAATATATTCGATACCTCATCCAGAAACGCTCCCTCTCGAAACCTGGACAGCAAGCAGCACCGCGATGCATAGCGCCTCTCTTGCAGAGTCTGCCACTTGAGTTTGCTAAACATCTCCGTAACGTTATCACGCTTACCAAATAACCCTGTGACGAAACGTGCCGCTCTTCTTTGGATCTTCTCTATCTCCTCCGTCAACCCGATCTGATACGGATCCCACACTGATGGGCAATACTCAAGTATAGGTCGAACGAGTGTTTTGTAAGCCATCTCCTTTGTTGATGGACTACATTTTCTAAGGACTCTCCCAATGAACGTCAACCTGGTACCCTCCTTACCAACAATTAATTTTATATGATCATTCCACTTCAAACTGTTCCGCACGCATACTCCCAGATATTTTACAGAAGTAACTGTTACCAGTGTTTGTTCCGCTATCATATAATCATACAATAAAGGATTCTTCTTTCTATGTATTCGCAATACATTACATTTGTCTATGTTAAGGGTCAGTTGCCACTCCCTGCACCAAGTGCCTATCCGCTGCAGATCTTCCTGCATTTCGCTACAATTTTCTAATGCTGCAACTTCTCTGTTTACTACAGCATCGTCCGCGAAAAGCCGCATGGAACTTCCGACACTATCTACTAGGTCATTTATATATATTGTGAAAAGCAATGGTCCCATAACACTCCCCCGTGGTACGCCAGAGTCTGTAGACGTCTCTCCATTGAGAACAACATGCTGTGTTCTGTTTGCTAAAACCTCTTCAATCCAGCCACACAGCTGGTCTGATATTCCGTAGGCTCTTACATTGTTTATCAGGCGACAGTGCGGAACTGTATCGAACGCCTTCCGTAAGTCAAGGAAAATAGCATGTACCTGGGAGCCTGTATCTAATATTTTCTGGGTCTCATGAACAAATAAAGCGAGTTGGGTCTCATACGATCGCTGTTTCAGGAATCCGTGTTGATTCCTACGGAGCAGATTCCGGATTTCCAGAAACGACATGATACGCAAGCAAAAAACATGTTCAAAAATTCTACAACAGATCGACGTCAGAGATATAGGTCTATAGTTTTGCGTATCTGCTCGACGACCCTTCTTGAAGACTGGGACTACCTGTGCTCTTTTCCAATCATTTGGAACCTTCCGTTCCTCTAGAGACTTGCGGTACACGGCTGTTAGAAGAGGGGCAAGTTCTTTCGCGTACTCTGTGTAGAATCGAATTGGTATCCCGTCGGGTCCAGTGGACTTTCCTCTGTTGAGTGATACCAGTTGCTTTTCTATTCCTTGGACACTTATTTCGATGTCAGCCATTTTTTCATCTGTGCGAGGATTTAGAGAAGGAACTGCAGTGCGGTCTTCCTCTGTGAAACAGCTTTGGAAAAAGTTGTTTAGTATTTCAGCTTTACGCGCGTCATCCTCTGTCTTTTCCGACGGACTTGGGCAATTCCAGGAGGACAATGCGTCAACCTCACGTCCGGAATTGCTAAGAGTGGCTGCAGGAACACTCTTCTGAATTGAAACGCTTCTGCTAGCCTCCAAACTCCCCACACATGAACCTCACTGAGCATATCTGAGATGCCTTGCAACGGGCTGTTCAGAAGAAATCTCCGCGCCCTGGTAGACTTACTATGAATCCTAGAGGACTGTTCGTATATCCGTGTCAGTTCCCTTCCACCACTACTTCAGACATTAGTAGAGTCAATGCCTAGTTGTGTTGCGGCACTTCTTCGTGCTCGCGGGGGCCTACTCTATATTAGGCAGGTGTACCAGTTTCTTTGGCTCTTCCGTGTATTATCTGATCAAAAGTATTCAGACACCTATTAGTGGACATCAGTATGTTGTCATTCCACCCTTAGTCTTTATGACGGCATCATCTGTTCCGGGCCTACCTCGTCTTTGGAGAAATGGCAGCCAAATTTTTATCTAGAGCCGATATAGGAGAGGTTTCTAACTCATTCGAAAGGTGCTGCATTGGGTTCAAGTCTATATCAGGAACACTAGCGTGCGCAAGTCATTGCCTCACCGATGTTGCTTTATTACAAGACTTATTGTCATGTTGATACAAGCAATCATTGTTCCGACTCTTCCTCTACAGTACGCAGTACGCAATGCTCTAACATGCATTCATATGCTTCCACATGTAGCATTTCGTTTAGTGCAATAGTGGGACTACACATTATCCATCAAAAACACTCCAACACCGTAACACTATCTCCTCCGTATTGTACTTTAAGCACTACACTTTATGGATGGCAAGGTTCTCTAGGTATAGCCAAATCCAAAACCATCCATCGAATTTCCACAGATTGTAGCATAATCAGTCGTTCCTAATCAAAATTTTGCAGACATCAGCTGTCCAGTGGTGTCGCTCTCTATATCAAGACAAGTGTGGTGCCCGATGAGGAGCGGCTCGACCATTGCACAACGTAATCTAGCTCCCTAAGCGCATTGTGGTTGTAGGACCGCTGGTAGAAGTTTGGAACTCACAGTGATTCCTTCCTCTAATGTGATGTGATCTTTCACAACCACCATCCCCCAATGCTTACGGATCTTCTCCTTCAGTGCATGAATTCTGTCTGCTCGTGGTTTAGCTTTACTAACAGTCGACTTGGGCAACTTTAGAAAAGTTGAAATTTCGCTGATGGATCTGTTACTCAGGCGATGTCCAATGACAAGTCACTGAGCTTTCTGACCGACGCATTTTGTTGTTACCGCTTCTCTGCTGACAATACAATACTCACCGTCTGCCTTTACACTGTCAAGTCAAGCTCTCGCCACATTTAGTGGTCAGTTCCGCATTACATAGGCTGTTCATACACTTTTGATCAGAGGACGTATATGATCACGTACTGCCGCTCCCTGATGAAGATGATCTTTTTCCACGGACTGAGCATTTACTGTGTTTGTCTACACTCCCTCGCTGATCTCCGTTCCCTGATTTTTACGTAGAACAAAGGGGCACTTGCGAGCACTTGGGAGCGTGTAACTTTTGACTCCACTCTGTTAATGTGCTTATACTTTGTTTTGCTGCTAATTTCCTATTGAAATTCCACATGAAATTTTCAGTGATGTGCCATAACGTTCCTCATCCATCCGCCGAAACGAGGGGATTTAAAAAAGTAAATTACGGATTTCATCACCAGAGTTGGCGCGTTGTCGGAAGAGAATGCAGGTTCCGTGTTTCCTCCGTACACAGTTCTGCTGCGTTACGGAAAGCAGGTGTATCACAGTGTGGGAGTGTAATAGCACAGAAACATGGAAAGTACTCCAAAATTTTCAGTCTGCAGGACGGTAAGATTCTTGTGGGCAAAACGTCGAATTTTCAGATCTTGAAATTCTGATGGTATATGGGTCAAATGCAATGTTGAGTCTTTCTGCAGCGAAATTGTGCCGACAATTTGACCAAGGCCGCACATAAGTGGTAATGCTGATCACGAAGGAAGGTCATCGGCATCGCCCACCGAGGAACTGATTCTCGGCAATCGCAGAGTTTGCGCCAATGAGGTTGTTCACAACAGCGTTTCTCGCATGGCTGTGTGATCAAGGAGCGGACTTCTGTCATCGAGGAATTTAACGATTGGTAGAATGTTTCAACATTTTTTTTTAAAAAAAGAGACTTTGTATTGAAAAATTGTGTCCCGTATCTGCGTCGTCTGAAATGTAGCGCAACATTCAATAACAGTTGCATTTTCTGTGGCAATAGCTCTACAATTTTATTCATTCTCTGTCGGTTTCGGTACTGGCTACCATCTTCACACGAGATACTGTAGAATATAAGACAAGAACTGCTGGAGTCTTACAATATGAAAGCGGAGAAAAAATTTGATGCCTCTTAATACGAGGTGCATTCAAGTTCTAAGGCCTCCCATTTTTTTTTTTTTTCTAATTAACGAGTCATCCGAAATCGATGAAACCGGCGTTACTTCTGGACGTAATCGCCCCGCAGACGTACACATTTTTCACAACGCTGACGCCATGATTCCATGGCAGCGGCGAAGGCTTCTTTAGGAGTCTGTTTTCACCACTGGAAAATCGCTGAGGCAATAGCAGCACGGCTGGTGAATGTGCGGCCACGGAGAGTGTCTTTCATTGTTGGAAAAAGCCAAAAGTCACTAGGAACCAGGTCAGGTGAGTAGGGAGCATGAGGAATCACTTTAAAGTTGTTATCACGAAGAAACTATTGCGTAACGTTAGCTCGATGTGCGGGTGCGTTGTCTTGGTGAAACAGCACACACGCAGCCCTTCCCGGACGTTTTTGTTGCAGTGCAGGAAGGAATTTGTTCTTCATAACATTTTCGTAGGATGCGCCTGTTACCGTAGTGCCCTTTGGAACGCAATGGATAAGGATTACGCCCTCGCTGTCCCAGAACATGGACACCATCATTTTTTCAGCACTGGCAGTTACCGAAATTTTTTTGGCGGCGGTGAATCTGTGTGCTTCCATTGAGCTCACTGGAACTTTGTTTCTGGATTGAAAAATGGCATCCACGTCTCATCCATTGTCACAACCGACGAAAAGAAAGTCATATTCATGCTGTCGTTGCGCGTCAACATTGCTTGGCAACATGCCACACGGGCAGCCATGTGGTCGTCAGTCAGCATTCGTGGCACCCACCTGGATGACACTTTTCGCATTTTCAGGTCGTCATGCAGGATTGTGTGCACAGAACCCACAGAAATGCCAACTCTGGAGGCGATCTGTTCAACAGTCATTTGGCGATCCCCCAAAACAATTCTCTCCACTTTCTCGATCATGTCGTCAGACCGGCTTGTGCAAGCCCGAAGTTGTTTCGGTTTGTTGTCACACGATGTTCTGCCTTCATTAAACTGTCGCACCCACGAACGCACTTTCGACACATCCATAACTCCATCACCACATGTCTACTTCAACTGTCGATGAATTTCAATTGGTTTCACACCACGCAAATTCAGAAAACGAATGATTGCACGCTGTTCAAGTAAGGAAAACGTCGCCATTTTAAGTATTTAAAACAGTTCTCATTCTCGCCGCTGGCGGTAAAATTCCATCTGCCGTACGGTGCTGCCATCTCTGGGACGTATTGACAATGACCGCGGCCTCATTTTAAAACAATGCGCATGTTTCTATCTCTTTCCAGTCCGGATAAAAAAAATCGGAGGCCTTAGAACTTGAATGCACCCCGTACTTACGTGATGTGGATCAATTAGTCAAAAATACTTGTCTGCCAAACATGATAGCCGGCCGGTGTGGCCGAGCGGTTCTAGGCGCGTCAGTCTGGAACCGCGTGACCGCTACGGTCGCAGGTTCGAATCCTGCCTCGGGCATGGATGTGTGTGATGTCCTTAGGTTAGTTAGGTTTAAGTAGTTCTGAGTTCTAGGGGACTAATGACCTCAGATGTTGAGTCCCATAGTGCTCAGAGCCACTTGAACCAAACACGATATCATCAAATAGTATCTACTTACTGTTGGTTCCTCCAGCTACTGAGCGATAAACACCCACGTTCGGGTTTATTTGGTTTTGTATGCAACTCTGGAGTACATTTTTGAGTAATATACTCTCTTCACCATCACCGACAGATACCATCTTCACTGAATCTTTATTCACTTCATCTGTAGTCAAGGAATAATACAGCAGATATACCTGCCTGATGCTCTTTGATGAACATGTCTACCTCTTTCAATATTGTAATTTTATCTTAGAACTGTGTTATGACGTTCGTACTATATATCGATGGAGTAGTGTTTTCTTGTATATATCTTGTTCTGACTGAGCCTGTATTGGTTATTTGATGTTAAGATTAAGTGTGTGCATGTTACCGCACTGATTGCGTAAATTCACTACAATGTAAATTCATTAAAACAATTATCGTGATAATTAGTCACATTTTACACTTTATGTTGTCGTATTTGGGAGAGATCTATATTTCACAAACTAATTTACATTGTATAAGAATTACGATATTTCAAATAAGTTGTACCTACTTGTACGTTATAATATTGTAGGAAATCACATACTTGTGTTATTCTTGTCTTGTACGTTGCAGTCTCTCTTGTGAAGATCGTAGTGTCTACCGAAACAGGTAGATTATAAATGAAACTGAATAGCTGTTGGCACATAAAATGATTTATATCTATCGGCTGTGGATAACAACTTGGCCTTCCACAAGAATGTGTAACGTACATTTAGAACAACACTCGTATAATCCTTGGTACTGAATAACTATATCCGTTAGTAATAAGTAGTTGTTTGTGGCAGAGTCTCTGACGATAAGAGTTTTCCTCTAATACAGGCACTCTCAGTAGACATTTTAAATAGTGGCACGTGGAAACCCCAGTGCCTGCAGGACCTTGAAGGTTAAGGGGTGAGACGCGAGGCACTGACGATCTGCCAGCCATTGAGCCCGCTGATGTCCGCAGTCCGCAATCTGACGCCGGCGACAATGTTTTTTCTGTTGTTGGCCACTAATGCAGTTAATAAATACTGAAAGTCGTTTGCACAAGTAGTTCTGCAAATTTTTGGTGGAGCCAGTGCCTATTGAACACACATGGTAACCTGGTCTGGGATCAATGGCTACAACGGCAGAGCTTTCCAGTCCATGTCTTTGTTCTCGAGGTTCAATCATTACACAGAAAGGTGGATGATACGAGCTCAAACGATGACCCAAACAAACGTTACTGTAGTAATGTGACGTGATATGCTGACATGAACAGTGATAAGGGGCCTCGACAATGGCGGCGATGTTTTTATTGTATCAGGTGCGGATGACTCAGGACATTCATAGGAGTGACAGTTGATTCAGTCACCAGACAGAAATGCCAAACACTTCCACTCGAAAGTAATCTATGTTTGTAGCAGTTTAAAACTGTAATCGGTATTTGTGTGTATCATCTTACGAGGACATGTATTTTAATCGTGACCTCGAAATTGTATTAATAGTGCCGCTGAAGTCTGTCTGAAAATGTCAGTAGAGAGATATCAAGTTTCAAATCCCCTGTGCTTGCCTGACCAACCAAAGCTACTAATTGCAGAATCTTGTAAACAAGAGAAGTCTTTAAAGTCTTGATACATACTAGAAAATATTGATTGAAGCTTCTGAGATGATATTCGTGTTCGTAAAATAGCAAAATAACGATCGAGAGTCATTGTTATTCTACTATTCAGATAGATTTGTACAATTCTCTCGTCGTCTTACTTACACAGGGTATTCATGTGTCATGGATATTGCTGAATATTCGACAGCATCAGAAAAATACAGCAAGACCGTAACTTCCGTTAATGACTAGGTATTAAATTTCAAAGAATGTAGCAACCAGTCGCGGAAACAATTTATTTATGTTGTTTCAAATCGATTTCGACTGATATCAGTCATTATCGGTGCACTTTTCTAACCGATATATGCCATAAGTAGAAGTACTGTTCTTGGAAGATTTCTGTTCTGATAAAAATCAGTCAAGGACAGTACTTCTACTTATGGCATGGTATTGGTTACAAAAATCCGCCGATGATGACTGATATCAGTCGAAATCGATTTGAAACAACATAATTTATTTATGTTTCCGCGACTGGTTGCTACATTCTTTATAATTATAATTCCACGGTCGCTGCACAGAAAGGAAACCTTAAGGAGCCCAACATTCAATAGGTATTAAATGTTGCTATGAAACTTCCTGGCAGATTAAAACTGTATCGAACAGAGACTCGATATCGGGACGTTTGCCTTTCGCAGACAAATGCTACAGCGCCTGATCTACCCAAGCATGACACACGACCCGTCCTTACAGCTTTACTTCGGGCAGTACCTTGTCTTCTACACTACTGGCCATAAAAATTGCTACACGAAGAAGAAATGCAGATGATAAACGGATATTCGATGGACAAATATATTATACTAGAACTGACGTGTGATTACATTTTCACGCAATTTGGGTGCATAGATCCTGAGAAATCAGTACCCAGAACAACAACCTCTGGCCGTAATAACGGCCTTGATAGGCCTCGGCATTGAGTCAAACAGAGCTTGGATGGCGTGTACAGGTACAGCTGCCCATGCGGCTTTAGCACGATACCACAGTTCATCAAGAATAGTGACTGGCGTATTGTGACGAGATAGTTGCTCGGCCACCATTGACCAGACATTTTCAATCGGTGAGAGATCTGGAGAATGTGCTGGCCAGGGCAGCAGTCGAACATTTTCTGTATCCACAAAGGCCCGTACTGGACCTGCAACATGCGGTCGTGCATTATCCTACTGAAATGTAGGGTTTCGAAGGGATCTACATCCATACTCCGCAAGCCACCTGACTGTGTGTGGCGCAGGGTACCCTGAGTACCTCTATCGGTTCTCCCTTCTATTCCAGTCTCGTATTGGTCGTGGAAAGAAGGATTGTCGGTATGCCTCTGTTTGAGCTCTAATCTCTCTGATTTTATCCTCATGGTCTCTTCGCGAGATATACGTAGGAGGGAGCAATATACTGCTTGACTCTAGGTATGTTCTAGAAACTTTAACAAAAGCCCGTACCGAGCCACTGAGCGTCTCTCCTGCAGAGTCTTCCACTGGAGTTTATCTATCATCTCCGTAACGCTTTCGCGATTACTAAATGATCCTGTAACGAAGCGCGCTGCTCTCCGTTGGATCTTCTCTGTCTCTTCTGTCAACCCTATCTGGTACGGATCCCACACTGCTGAGCAGTATTCAAGCAGTGGGCGAACAAGCGTACTGTAACCTACTTCCATTGTTTTCGGATTGCATTTCCTTAGGATTCTTCCAATGAATTTCAGTCTGCCATCTGCTTTACCGACGATCAGCTTTATATGATCATTCCATTTTAAATCACCCCTAATGCGTACTCCCAGATAATTTATGGAATTAACTGCTTCCAGTTGCTGACCTGCTATTTTGTAGCTAAATGATAAGGGATCTATCGTTCAATGTATTCGCAGCACATTACACTTGTCTACATTGAGATTCAATTGCCATTCCCTGCACCATGCGTCAATTCGCTGCAGATCCTCCTGCATTTCAGTACAATTTTCCATTGTTAGAACCTCTCGATATACCACAGCATCATCCGCAAAAAGCTTCAGTGAACTTCCGATGTCATCCACAAGATCATTTATGTATGTTGTGAATAGCAACGGTCCTACGACACTCCCCTGCGGCACACCTGAAATCACTCTTACTTTGGAAGACTTCTCTCCATTGAGAATGACATGCTCAGTTCTCTTATCTAGGAACTCTTCAATCCAATCACACAATTGGTCTGATAGTCCATATCCTCTTACTTTGCTCATGAAACGACTGTGGGTAACTGTATCGAACGCCTTGCGGAAGTCAAGAAACACGGCAATTACCTGGGAACCCGTGTCTATGGCCCTCTGAGTCTCGTGGACGAATAGCACGAGCTGGTTTTCACACGATCGTCTTTTTCGAAACCCATGCTGATTCCTACAGAGTACATTTCTAGTCTCCAGAAAAGTCATTATACTCGAACATAATACGTGTTCCAAAATTCTACAACTGATCGACGTTAGAGATATAGGTCTGTAGTTCTGCACATCTGTTCGTCGTCCCTTCTTGAAAACGGGGATGACCTGTGCCCTTTTCCAATCTTTTGGAACGCTACGCTCTTCTAGAGACCTACGGTACACCGCTGCAAGAAGGGGGGCTAGTTCCTTCGCGTGCTCTGTGTAAAATCGAACTGGTATCCCATCAGCTACAGCGGCCTTTCCTCTTTTGAGTGATTTTAATTGTTTTTCTATCCCTCTGTCATCTATTTCGATATCTACGATTTTGTCATCTGTGCGACAATCTAGAGAAGGAACTACAGTGCAGTCTTTCTCTGTGAAACAGCTTTGGAAAAAGAATTTAGTATTTCGGCCTTTAGTCAGTCATTCTATGTTTCAGTACCGTTTTGGTCACAGAGTGTCTGGACATTTTGTTTTGATCCACCTACCGCTTTGACATAAGACCAAAATTTCTCAGGATTTTCTGCCAAGTCAGTACACAGAACTTTACTTTCGAATTCATTGAACGCCTCTCGCATGGCTTTCCTCACATTACATTCCGCTTCGCGTAATTTTTGTTTGTCTGCAAGGCGTTGGCTATGTTTATATTTGCTGTGAAGTTCCCTTTGCTTCCGCAGCAGTTTTCTAACTCGGTTGTTGTACCACGGTGGCTCTTTTCCATCTCTCACAATCTTGATTGGCACACACTCATCTAACAAATATTGTACGATGGTTTTGAACTTTGTCCACTGATCCTCAACACTATCTGTACTTAAAAACAAAACTTTTGTGTTGAGCCGTCAGGTACTGTGAAATATGCTTTTTGTCACTTTTGCTAAACAGAAAAATCTTCTACCTTTTTTTAATATTTCTATTTACGGCTGCAATCATCGATGCAGTAACCGCTTTATGATCGCTGATTCCCTGTTCTGCGTTAACTGTTTCAAGTAGTTCGGGTCGGTTTGTCACCAGAAGGTTTAATATGTTATCGCCACGAGTCGGTTCTCTTTTTAATTGCTCAAGATAGTTTTCAGATAAAGCACTTAAAAAATTTCACTGGATTCTTTGTCCCTGCCACCCGTTATAAACGTTTGAGTCTCCCAGTCTATATCCGGCAAATTAAAATCTCCACCCAGAACTATAACATGGTGGGGAAATCTACTCGAAATATTTTCCAAATTATCCTTCAGGTGCTCAGCCACAACAGCTGCTGACCCAGGGGGCCTATGGAGACATCCAATTACCATGTCTGAGCCTGCTTTAACCGTGACCTTCACCCAAATTATTTCACATTTCGGATCTCCGTCAATTTCCTTCGATACTATTGCACTTAGTATCGCTATAAACACGCCTCCCCCTTCACTGTCCAGCCTGCGGTATACATTCCAATCTGAGTTTAGGATTTCATTACTGTTTACGTCTGGTTTCAGCCAACTTTCTGTCCCTAGTACTATATGAGCATTGTGACCGTTTATTAATGAGAGCAGTTCTAGGACCTTTCTATAGACGCTCCTGCAGTTTACTATAAGCACATTAATTTTGTTATTCCCTGTTGCATTTTGCCTACTCCTACCTTGCCGCGTCTCAGGAGGCGTCTTGTCGGGCCTAGGGAGGGAATTCTCTAACCTAAAAAACCCACATGTGCACTCCACACGTACTCCGCTACCCTTGCAGCCGCTTCCGGCGTGTAGTGCACACCTGACTTATTCAGGGGGACCCTACATTTCTCCACCCGATAGCGGAGGTCGAGAAATTTGAGCCTCAGATCTCCGCAGAATCGTCTGAACCTCTGGTTTAAGTCTTCTACACGGCTCCAAACCAAAGGACCGCGATCGGTTCTGGGAACGATACTACAATAATTTCACTCCGCAACCGAGGCTTTCCGCTTTCACCGATTCCGCCAACCGCCTGTATGAACTGAGGATGACCT
Organism: Schistocerca cancellata; assembly: GCF_023864275.1. Classification (NCBI taxonomy): domain Eukaryota; kingdom Metazoa; phylum Arthropoda; class Insecta; order Orthoptera; family Acrididae; genus Schistocerca; species Schistocerca cancellata. Next base: position 764,951,381 of record NC_064627.1, read on the forward strand.
CTGAACCCAGACGGCAGGAGTCATTGGTGCCGACTCGAGCAACAATTTGCAGTTGGGTGCACCCAGAGCTCTCTATCGCTAGCGGCAGGGCCCCCTCCACATCTCAGATGAGACTCCCCGGCAAGCAGACAGAGTGAACACTGGCCTTCTTCCCCGACCTTTCCGCTATTTCCCTAAGGGGCTCCATCACCCGCCTAACGTAGGAGCTCTCAATAATCGCCCTCCCCCCCCCCCCCGTGTGCCTACTCGGTTCTTGCTGAAGAGCGGCCACATGTCCACTCACAGGCAGAGCGGGCGATGCCACACGGCCAGCCTCCACATTGACCCTCCGACTCGTGCGCCGCGAACGCCGCTGAACCCGCCATTCCCCTTGGGGAGAGGGTGGCCCAACCACGTCGGTACCCGCGAAGATGTCTCGACAGCAGGGACAGTGGGTGAAGCATGTAACACCTGGGGTGTACCATGGGACGCAACAGACTCGCCACTGCCGCTACACTCCGAGGAAGCTGCCTGAAGACGGCTGACCGCGGCCATCAACATGTTCAGCTGTTCGCGAACAGTGGCCAGCCCATCCTGCGTCCGTACACAGCAGTCACACATCCTATCCATCCCAAGAAATCAATTTACTGTAGAGAGTTAAACAACTTTTAACTAGACTGCTAATTCACTAAAGGCGACTGATAGTTGACTAAACTGTGGTTACTGGACACTTCTTGTAGAAAACAATTAAAATAGCACTACCTGTCTCTGGACTGTATTGAAAACAAACACTTGCACTACTGACACTATGGCTGACTAAAGGGACTCTCTCTGACTGTATTCAAAACAAACACGAAATCTATGGAACACTATTACTAGCACTCGACAATTAAAGCTTCCTAAAAGCAAAAACACACGGAAGAAGAAGTGACAAGTAAGAAAAATACAGTCAATACTTAAATTAACGTAGCTCGCTGCACAACAGACGTGACGCAGACGGCAGTTACGACTGTTCAAAGTGCCGTCAATGCGAACAAGAGGTGACCGAGACGTGTAACCAATGGCACGTCATGCCATCACGCCGGGTGATACGCCAGTATGGCGATGACGAATACCCGCTTCCAATGTGTGTTCACCGCGATGTCGCCAAACACAGGTGCGACCATTATGATGCTGTAAACAGAACCTGGATTCATCCGAAAAAATGACGTTTTGTCATTCTTGCACCCAGGTTCATCGTTGAGTACACCATCGCAGGCGCTCCTGTCTGTGATGCAGCGTCAAGGGTAACCGCAGCGATGGTCTCCGGGCTGATAGTCCATGCTGCTGCAAATGTCGTCGAACTGTTCGTGCAGATGGTTGTTGTCTTGCAAACGTCCCCATCTGTTGAGTCAGGGATCGAGACGTGGCTGCACGACCCGTTACAGCCATGCGGATAAGATGCCTGTCATCTCGACTGCCAGTGATGCGATGCCGTTGGGATCCAGCACGGCGTTCCGTATTAACCTCCTGAACCCACCGATTCCATATTCTGCTAACAGTCTTTGGATCTCGACCAACGCGAGCAGCAATGTCGCGATACGATAAAGCGTAATCGCGATAGGCTACAATCCGACCTTTATCAAAGTCGGAAACGTAATCGTACGCATTTCTACTCCTTACACGAGGCATCACAACAACGTTTCACCAGGCAACGCCGGTCAACTGCTGTTTGTGTATGAGAAATCAGTTGGAAACTTTCCTCATGTCAGCATGTTGCAGGTGTCGCCACCGGCGCTAACCTTGGGTGAATGCTGTGAAAAGCTAATCATTTGTATATCACAGCATCATCTTCCTGTCGGTTAAATTTCGCGTCTGTACCACGTAATCTCCGTGGTGTAGCAATTTTAATGGCCAGTAGTGTACCTTCCTATCTTCACAGAAGTTCTCCTACGAACTTTCGAGCAAGTAGGCGCAGTGGTTAGCACACTGGATTCTCATACAGGAGGACGATGGTTCATACCCATGTCTGGCCATCCAGAAATAGGTTTTTCCGTGATTTCTCTGAACTGTTCCAGGCAAATGATGTGATGGCTCCTTTGAAGCGGCGCGACCTATTGTGTACCTCATTATTCGTACAACGTGGGATTGTGGTCCATTTCTAATGATCTAGATGTAATGTTTAAAAAGGCAAGGTATGGGCAGATTGCTTCATTTTGTTGCGATTTGTTGTGAAGGCAACGTGGGAAACTACGAAAGGAAAAAACGGAGGCACAAAACCAAAAGAAACGCAAGGAAAGCAGGAAAAGAAGTAAAAACTAAGAAGTAATAGCTAGAGTCTCACTGAGGAAAGCTGTTCATAAAATCGAGTACATTTCATGACGCTTCAGCAGTTCAGTGAAAAAATGGAAACGTATTCTGCTGGTAATAATATTTTGTTTAAAATAATTGAATGAATACTTATATATTCAGTCATTCACAGGAAACAAACTGGATAATTTTGTTAAATATTATTTGTATAGAGTCACTTACCGCCACCCAGTGTAGATACATTATTCACAATATCAGACTGTAACCGAGCTGTGCTAACGTTGGATGCAAAACATGTCACTAGTTTTTTCTCGAGGAGAGGGAGTTGCTTGTATTTCAACTTCCTATCAGTGAGAAAAAATGTTTTGTCAGATGAGGGGAAGATATGGTTCAAGAGGCATGCACTTAAAGTTCCCATCAGACGCGCTTCTGAGAGATTTGGACGACTTTTCCAAAAGGAGAGAGTCCAACATGTTAAAACAATGTATTTGTGGAAGGAGAAGTTGGAGAATAAGAAGAGGATGATTGAATTGAAGCAAAAATGACAATTACGATGAAGAGGAAGATGTTGACTACAATGAAGAAGAAGGAGAAGAAGAAGAAGAAAAGAATTTCATTCATCGTTGTTGGTCTCGAACAACTTTCCAGCAAATACCAAACTGAATGGTCTTGTGTAAAGTTAGGAACGTCCCCTTAGAAAAATTATACATGCCTTTGCTTAAAATGACACACAATATTTTTAGCGCAACGCAATCTGACTTTTAAAAATCCCTACAGTGGCCCTGACTAACAATAACTTATACCTTTCACAAATCACTTACCTCACCAAAAATCTTCGTTACTCGAACTACTGCAATACAGCAAGCGACACTACTGCCAGCTAGATAAAAGATTCAAACTACTGAAGGCACTAACTACTGATAGGCATAGTTAGCAAATGAAAGATTTTGATACAGAACAAACAATGTATTTACCTTAATAGTGTTCAAAAGTCATAATATACATAGCAGTTCATGACATCCAGTCTTACAAATTTCAAAACTCCGCCATCTCTCTCCCCACATCCACCACTGCTGGCGGCTCACCTCCAACTGCGTCACGCTACACGCTATTAACAGCCAACTGCCCAACACTACAATGGCCAACAACAATGCAAACCAGCCACAGACTGCACACAGCACAGCCAGTGATTTCCATACAGAGCGCTACGTGGCGCTACCAATAAAAAAAACCTAAACAGCCTACTTACATAGCCCCCATGCTCCCCACAAAAAATTTTACAAATTGTTTTGGGCAGTGGCCAATAAAGATTTGAAAAAAGTTTTTCATTATTACAATAACAAAGAAATCAAATGCACACACTTATTGATACAATATGGTCAAAAGCTAAAATTTTCTCACAGTCCATAACGACAGTCCTGATCATTCATTACAGTAAAACTTCAGTGTTTTTTTTCTCAAAGTCTGAGCAGTAATTGAGAATCCACATGGAAGTATTGGATTTCCATGCAGTCTTGAAGAAATAGTGTTGTCCTTCCAACGGAAAGACAGTGCTGACTCTTGACATGCAGACAGGTAATGGGCCACAATAGAGCAAACCCACAGCAGAGTCAGTCGAAGTTGAAGAATATTGGTAGGTAGGTCATCACAGAGCAGACCCACTGTAGTCCTGGTAGAGATTATGGTATTGGTGGGCCACCAGAGGTGCAGACCCACAGCAGTCCTTGTAGAGACAATGGTATTGGTGGGCCATCAAAGATTCCAACCCACTGTAGTCCTTACAGAGACGGCCAGCAGCCATCTGTTGCGACTGTGCAGGTGTACAGTCACCATCGAAGAGTCTTGCGGACAATATAGCAAGTCCACGAACCACCACTTGCGCACTCACAAAAAATTTTTTTGAAATATCCTTTGAACCAGCAATGCTGTTATCCAGTCCCTTGCTGAATTATTAACATACGTCCAAACACTAACAGTCCTCTTTTTTTCACATTTTGTGCATATTCTATGACCAACAGAAATATGTGTAGTGAAATGAATGCTTACAAGTTACTTAGTTTGATGAACTGGTGCCAATTACACTTTTATAACATGAGAATACAATAACAAAGGTACAAAATACATAATTAAAGAACATAGCAATACAGATAACATTTGTAGTAAAACAGGCTTTACAAAAGAATAGAAATAAACAGATACATCAGTGTTACAGGAATTATGTTGTAAGTAAATATATAAAATAATGAGAATAGTTTTCGAAACATTAATCTCACACTTGAGCATTGAAACAGAACAGAATTAATAATGTCTAAACATCTCTACAAAGTAAATAACATATTATTAGAAAAATTCTACAACATAACTCTTATTAGCTAAACACATAAAGACAGGAAAAACACAAATTCACGTAGTGTAATAACACAAAAATACAGGACAGGGTTTGTTTTCAGTGTGACATTTGGTACTGCAGTCCATCGTTCCTCTTATTTCAACATTTGTTTCCACCAAAAAAATTCCTATCCAAGCATGCTTTCTGTATTCTATTCACATCCTCTTTCAAAAATAGTTTTTCTCCACTGTACACTACTTTCTTGGCCAAACCATTTTCTTATAGCTTCTCAATGCATTTCTTCCAATCCATCATAGATAGTTTCTTATATAGTCTACCCCCTCTTAAGCTAACTTAAATCTACTGATCTCAGATATATATACCAATGGACGAGGCAATGCAGCAGCACATAACAAATTAACACAAACAGCAATGACAAAAAATGGAAATTGGCAAAGCAAGCAGAAATATATGTATGTAGGTTAGCAAAGCAATTGCAACATTACAACTAATATAAGGCAATGCGCAGCAAACAAGAAAAATAAATCCGTAGCATAACTGGCTTAACAGAGTAATACAAAGTCAAATTCAGTAACATTATGCCTGGCAAACAGCAGCAGCAAATGCAATAACTTATACTTAAACATGGCAAAGCTCAAGCAGAAAAAATATTACACTAAAGATAACAATGCAGATAAGGGAAATGTCTATTCACATCTTAATGCCTATGTAATTAAAGTGGTGCACCACAACAAGTTATTCTACCAAAAAATTACCAAGTAGTTGAAAAGGAAATTACGTATGCAATTCCTGTGAAAAGAAATGTCTTTTTGTGCTCCTTCGTTTTTTTTGAGTAGATCATAAAGTTATTAATTTCTGGATCTGTAGGCATAGAATATCTATATTAGTACATCTATAAAATTTTATAATTTTATAGATGTACTGATATAGATATTCTATGCCTACAGATCCGAATTAAAGTCAAGTGCCTTGCTTTCGCTGACGGTATTGCAATTATCACCAATAAAAGAATACAAGCAATTCACGCAGTGGAAAAACTACATGAAATTTCACAAAAAACTGGACTACAGATATCTTATGAAAAAACCCAATATATGGAAAGGCAGCCAGAAAATAAATCCCCTTTAATAACAAAATATGGTAAAATTGTACAAGTCTGCCATTTTAAATACCTCGGTGAAACTGTACAGTCCTCAGGATTAAGCCGAATTGCCAATGAACAAAGAATCCCCAAGCACCAGAAGGCCTACAAGCTAACATGGACGCATTACAACAAAAAGTGCATTTCGACAGAAGCAAAATTAAGGCACTATACAACAGTGATTCTTCCAGAAGCAATCTATGCAGCTGAAACAATGGTGATTGATGGTCATTCAAAAATTAAGGAAATAGAAAAGCAGGAAAGAAAAATTCTCAGGAAGATTTATGGTCCAATCAACAAAAATGGCATTTGGATGAAGAGACCACAAAACGAACTCTATAGAAAGATCAACATAGTAACAGATGAAATCAGAAAGCGCCAAGCTAAATTTTATACACACATGTAAAGGATGGAAGACTCCAGAACAGCAAAGAAATTATTCACTATTATAACAAGGAGTAAATGTGGCACAGAATGGCTGAAAGTAGTCCAGTGGGATCTACAGTAGATCAACATAACAAAATCTCGAAGATCGCACCGAGTGCCGGCATAAAATCACAAATGTGACGTTTGGGGAAAGAACGTCGCGTCAGCCTGGTAAAAAATGGACAGAGGAACGGAAAACGCGAAAAGCCGCATGGAACTTCCGACACTATCTACTAGGTCATTTATATATATTGTGAAAAGCAATGGTCCCATAATACTCCCCGGTGGCACGCCAGAGGTTACTTCAACGTCTGTAGACGTCTCTCCATTGAGAACAACATGCTGTGTTCTGTTTGCTAAAACCTCTTCAATCCAGCCACACAGCTGGTCTGATATTCCGTAGGTTCTTACATTGTCTATCAGGCGACAGTGCGGAACTGTTTCGAACGCCTTCCGTAAGTCAAGGAAAATAGCATGCACCTGGGAGCCTGTATCTAATATTTTCTGGGTCTCATGAACAAATAAAGCGAGTTGGGTCTCATACGATCGCTGTTTCCGGAACCCATGTTGATTCCTACAGAGTAGATTCTGGATTTCCAGAAACGACATGATACGCGAGCAAAAAACATGTTCTAAAATTCTACAACAGATCGACGTCAGAGATATGGGTCTATAGTTTTGTGCATCTGCTCGACGACCCTTCTTGAAGACTGGGACTACCTGTGCTCTTTCCCAATCATTTAGAACCTTCCATTCCTCTAGAGACTTGCGGTACACGGCTGTTAGAAGGGGGGCAAGTTATTTCGCGTACTCTGTGTAGAATCGAATTGGTATCCCGTCAGATCCAGTGGACTTTCCTCTGTTGAGTTATACCAGTTGCTTTTCTATTCCTTGGACACTTATTTCGATGTCAGCCATTTTTTCGTTTCAGCGAGGATTTAGAGAAGGTTCAAATGGTTCAAATGGCTCTGAGCACTATGGGGCTTAACAGCTGTGGTCATCAGTCCCCTAGAACTTAGAACTACTTAAACCTAACTAACCTAAGGACATCACGCACATCCATGCCCGATGCAGGATTCGAACCTGCGACCGATTTAGAGAAGGAACTGCAGTGCGGTCTTCCTCTGTGAAACAGCTTTGGAAAAAGTTGTTTAGTATTTCAGCTTTACGCGCGTCATCCTCTGTTTTTTCCGATGGACTTGGGCAATTCCAGGAGGAAAATGCGTCAACCTCACGTCCGGAATTGCTAAGAGTGGCTGCAGGAACACTCTTCTGAATTTAAACGCTTCTGCTAGCCTCCAAACTCCCCACACATGAACCTCACTGAGCATATCTGAGATGCCTTGCAACGGGCTGTTCAGAAGAGATCTCCGCGCCCTCGTACACTTACTATGAATTCTACAGGACTGTTCGTAAATCCGTGTCAGTTCCCTTCCACCACTACTTCAGACATTAGTCGAGTCAATGCCAAGTTGTGTTGCGGCACTTCTTTGTGCTCGCGGGGGCCTACGCTATATTAGGCAGGTGTGCGAACTGCGAGCTCGGATCAACGATGCTTTCGAACTCTTTGATGGGGACATGCTGCGCCGAGTGTGGGAGGAACTTGATTATCGGCTTGATGTCTGCCGAATCACTAAACGGGCACATATCGAACTTTTGTGAATGCCTAAAAAACTTTTTGAGTTTTTGTATGTGTGTGCAAAGCATTGTGAAAATATCTCAAATAATAAAATATTGTTGAGCTGTGAAATCGTTTCAATCATTTGTAATAACCCTGTATAAGTATTACGATATTTTAAATACGTTGTACCTACTTGTACGTTATAATATTGTAGGAAATCACATACTTGTGTTATTCTTGTCTTGTACGTTGCAGTCTCTCTTGTGAAGATCGTAGTGTCTACCGAAATAGGTAGATTATAAATGAAACTGAATAGCTGTTGGCACATAAAATGATTTATATCTATCGGCTGTGGATAACAACTTGGCCTTCCACAAGAATGTGTAACGTACATTTAGAACAACACTCGTATAATCCTTGGTACTGAATAACTATATCCGTTAGTAATAAGTAGTTGTTTGTGGCAGAGTCTCTGACGATAAGAGTTTTCCTCTAATACAGGCACTCTCAGTAGACATTTTAAATAGTGGCACGTGGAAACCCCAGTGCCTGCAGGACCTTGAAGGTTAAGGGGTGAGACGCGAGGCACTGACGATCTGCCAGCCATTGAGCCCGCTGATGTCCGCAGTCCGCAATCTGACGCCGGCGACAATGTTTTTTCTGTTGTTGGCCACTAATGCAGTTAATAAATACTGAAAGTCGTTTGCACAAGTAGTTCTGCAAATTTTTGGTGGAGCCAGTGCCTATTGAACACACATGGTAACCTGGTCTGGGATCAATGGCTACAACGGCAGAGCTTTCCAGTCCATGTCTTTGTTCTCGAGGTTCAGTCATTACACAGAAAGGTGGATGATACGAGCTCAAACGATGACCCAAACAAACGTTACTGTAGTAATGTGACGTGATATGCTGACATGAACAGTGATAAGGGGCCTCGACAATGGCGGCGATGTTTTTATTGTATCAGGTGCGGATGACTCAGGACATTCATAGGAGTGACAGTTGATTCAGTCACCAGACAGAAATGCCAAACACTTCCACTCGAAAGTAATCTATCTTTGTAGCAGTTTAAAACTGTAATCGGTATTTGTGTGTATCATCTTACGAGGACATGTATTTTAATCGTGACCTCGAAATTGTATTAATAGTGCCGCTGAAGTCTGTCTGAAAATGTCAGTAGAGAGATATCAAGTTTCAAATCCCCTGTGCTTGCCTGACCAACCAAAGCTACTAATTGCAGAATCTTGTAAACAAGAGAAGTCTTTAAAGTCTTGATACATACTAGAAAATTTTGATTGAAGCTTCTGAAATGATATTCGTGTTCGTAAAATAGCAAAATAACGATCGAGAGTCATTGTTATTCTACTATTCAGATAGATTTGTACAATTCTCTCGTCGTTTCACTTACACAGGGTATTCATGTGTCATGGATATTGCTGAATATTCGACAGCATCAGAAAAATACAGCAAGACCGTAACTTCCGTTAATAACTAGGTATTAAATTTCAAAGAATGTAGCAACCAGTCGCGGAAACATAATTTATTTATCTTGTTTCAAATAGATTTCGACTGATATCAGTCATCATCGGTGCATTTTTCTAACCGATACATGCCATAAGTAGAAGTACTGTTCTTGGAAGATTTCTGTTCTGATGAAAATCAGCCAAGGACAGTACTTCTACTTATGGCATGGTATTGGTTACAAAAATGCACCGATGATGACTGATATCAGTTGAAATCGATTTGAAACAGCATAAATAAATTATGTTTCCGCGACTGGTTGCTACATTCTTTATAATTTTAATTCCACGGTCGCTGCACAGAAAGGGAACCTTAAGGAGCCCAGCATTCAATAGGTATTAAATGTTGCTATGAAACTTCCTGGCACATTAAAACTGTATCGAACATAGACTCGATATCGGGACGTTTGCCTTTCGCAGACAAATGCTATAGCGCCTGATCTACCCAAGCATGACACACGACCCGTCCTTACAGCTTTGCTTCCGGCAGTACCTTGTCTTCTACACTACTGGCCATTAAAATTGCTACACGAAGAAGAAATGCAGATGACAAACGGTTATTCAATGGACAAATATATTATACTAGAACTGACGTGTGATTACATTTTCACGTAATTTGGGTGCATAGATCCAGAGAAAACAGTACTCAGAACAACAACCTCTGGCCGTAATAACGGCCTTGATAGGCCTCGGCATTGAGTCAAACAGAGGTTGGATGGCATGTACAGGTACAGCTGCCCATGCAGCTTCAGCACGATACCACAGTTCATCAAGAATAGTGACTGGCGTATTGTGACGAGCTAGTTGCTCGGCCACCATTGACCAGACATTTTCAATTGGTGAGAGATCTGGAGAATGTGCTGGCCAGGGCAGCAGTCGAAAATTTTCTGTATCCACAAAGGCCCGTACTGGACCTGCAACATGCGGTCGTGCGTTATCCTACTGAAATGTAGGGTTTAGAAGGGGTCTACATCTACATCTACATCCATACTCCGCAAGCCACCTGACTGTGTGTGGCGCAGGGTACCCTGAGTACCTCTATCGGTTCTCCCTTCTATTCCAGTCTCGTATTGTTCGTGGAAAGAAGGATTGTCGGTATGCCTCTGTGTGGACTCTAATCTCTATGAGTTTATCCTCATGGTCTCTTCGCGAGGTATACGTAGGAGGGAGCAATATACTGCTTGACTCTCCGGTGAAGGTATGTTCTCGAAACTTTAACAAAAGTCCCTACCGAGCTACTGAGCGTCTCTCCTGCAGAGTCTTCCACTGGAGTTTATCTATCATCGCCGTAACGCTTTCGCGATTACTAAATGATCCTGTAACGAAGCGCGCTGCTCTCCGTTGGATCTTCTCTGTCTCTTCTGTCAACCCTATCTGGTACGGATCCCACACTGCTGAGCAGTATTCAAGCAGTGGGCGAACAAGCGTACTGTAACCTACTTCCATTGTTTTCGGATTGCATTTTCTTAGGATTCTTCCAATGAGTCTCAGTCTGGCATCTGCTTTACCTACGATCAACTTTATATGATCATTCCATATTAAATCACTCCTAATGCGTACTCCCAGATAATTTATGGAATTAACTGCTTCCAGTTGCTGACCTGCTATTTTGTAGCTAAATGATATGGGATGTTTCTTTCTACGTATTCGCAGCACATTACACTTGTCTGCATTGAGGTTCAACTGCCATTTCCTGCACCATGGGTCAATTCGCAGCAGATACTCCTGCATTTCAGTACAATTTTCCATTGTTAAAACCTCTCGATATACCATAGCATCATCCGCAAAAAGCTTCAGTGAACTTCCGATGTCATCCACAAGGTCATTTACGTATGTTGTGAATAGCAACGGTCCTACGACACTCCCCTGCGGCACACCTGATATCACTCTTACTTCGGAAGACTTCTCTCCATTGAGAATGACATGCTCAGTTCTGTTATCTAGGAACTCTTCAATCCAATCACACAATTGGTCTGATAGTCCATATGCTGTTACTTTGTTCATTAAACGACTGTGGGGAACTGTATCGTACGCCTTGCGGAAGTCAAGAAACACGGCAATTACCTGGGAACCCGTGTCTATGGCCCTCTGAGTCTCGTGGACGAATAGCGTGAGCTGGGTTTCACACGGTCGTCTTTTTCGAAACCCATGCTGATTCCTACAGAGTACATTTCTAGTCTCCAGAAAAGTCATTATACTCGAACATAATACGTGTTCCAAAATTCTACAACTGATCGACGTTAGAGATATAGGTCTGTAGTTCTACACATCTGTTCGACGTCCCTTCTTGAAAACGGGGATGACCTGTGCCCTTTTCCAATCTTTTGGAACGCTACGCTCTTCTAGAGACCTACGGTACACCGCTGCAAGAAGGGGGGCAAGTTCCTTGGCGTACTCTGTGTAAAATCGAACTGGTATCCCTTCCGCTCCAGCGGCCTTTCCTCTTTTGAGCGATTTTAATTTTCTATCCCTCTGTCACCTATTTCGATATCTACCATTTTGTCATCTGTGCGACAATCTAGAGAAGGAACTACAGTGTAATCTTCCTCTGTGAAACAGCTTTGGAAAAGGACAATTAGGATTTCGGAATTTAGTCTGTCATCCTCTGTTTCAGTACCGTTTTGATCACAGAGTGTCTGGACATTTTGTTTTGATCCACCTACCGCTTTGACATAAGACCAAAGTTTCTCAGGATTTTCTGCCAAGTCAGTACATAGAACTTCACTTTCGAATTCATTGAACGCCTCTCGCATGGCTCTCCTCACTTTACATTTCGCTTCGCGTAATTTTTGTTTGTCTGCAAGGCGTTGGCTATGTTTATATTTGCTGTGAAGTTCCCTTTGCTTCCGCAGCAGTTTTCTAACGCGGTTGTTGTACCACGGTGGCTCTTTTCCATCTCTCACGATCTTGCTTGGCACATACTCATCTAACGCATATTGTGCGATGGTTTTGAACTTTGTCCACTGATCCTCAACACTATCTGTACTTAAAAACAAAACTTTGGGGTTGAGCCGTCAGGTACTGTGAAATACGCTTTTTGTCACTTTTGCTAAACAGAAAAATCTTCCTACCTTTTTTTAATATTTCTATATACAGCTGAAATCATCGATGCAGTAACCGCTTTATGATCGCTGATTCCCTGTTCTGCGTTAACTGTTTCAAGGAGTTGGGGTCGGTTTGTCACCAGAAGTTCTAATATGTTATCGCCACGAGTCGGTTCTCTTTTTAATTGCTCAAGATAGTTTTCAGATAAAGCACTTAAAAAAATTTCACTGGATTCTTTGTCCCTGCCACCCTTTATGAACGTTTGAGTCTCCCAGTCTATATCCGGCAAATTAAAATCTCCACCCAGAACTATAACATGGTGGGGAAATCTACTCGAAATATTTTCCAAATTATCTTTCAGGTGCTCGGCCACGACAGCTGCTGAGCCAGGAGGCCTATAGAGACATCCAATTACCATGTCTGAGCCTGCTTTAACCGTGACCTTCACCCAAATTATTTCACATTTCGGATCTCCGTCCATTTCCTTCGATACTATTGCACTTCTTGTCGCTATAAACACGCCTCCCCCTTCACTGTCCAGCCTGTCTCTGCGGTATACATTCCAATCTGAGTTTAGAATTTCATTACTGTTTACATCTGGTTTCAGCCAATTTTCTGTCCCTAGTACTACGTGGGCATTGTGACCGTTTATTAATGGGGGCAGTTGTGAGACCTTTCTATAGAAGCTCCTGCAGTTTATTATTAGCACATTAATATTGTTATTCCCTGTTGCATTTCGCCTACTCCTACCTTGCCGCGTCTCAGGAGGCGTCTTGTCGGGCCTAGGGAGGGAATTCTCTAACCTAAAAAACCCACATGTGCACTCCACATGTACTCCGCTACCCTTGTAGTCGCTTCCTGCGTGTAGTGCACGCCTGACCTATTCAGAGGAACCCTACATTTCTCCACCCTATAGCGGAGGTCGAGAAATTTGCACCACAGATCTCCGCAGAATCGTCTGAGCCTCTGGTTTAAGCCTTCTACTCGGCTCCAAACCAGAGGACCGCGATACTACAAATAGTTAGCTCAGATTCCACCCCGCGAGCGAGGCTTCCCGCCTTCACCAACTCCGCCAACCGCCTGCACGAAATGAGGATGACCTCTCAACCCAGACGGCAGAAGTCATTGGTGCCGACGCGAGCAACAATTTGCAGTCGGGTGCACCCAATGCTCTCTATCGCTGGCGGCAGGCCTCCTCCACATCTCGGATAGGACCCCCTGGCAAGCAGACAGAGTGAACACTGGCCTTCTTCCCCGACCTTTCCGCTATTTCCCTAAGGGACTCCATCACCCGCCTAACGTTGGAGCTCCAAATAAATAATAAACCCCGTCCCCCGTGTGCCTGCTCGGATCTTGCTGAAGAGCGGCCACATGTCCACTCACAGGCAGAGCGGGCGATGCCACACGGTTAGCCTCCACATTGACCCTCCGACTCGTGCGCCGCGAACGCCGCTGAACCCGTCATTCCCCTTGTTGAGAGGTTGGCCCAACCACGATGCTACCAGCGGAGATGTCTCGACAGCAGGGACAGTGGGTGAAGCATGTAACACCTGGGGTGTCCCACGCGACGCACCAGACTCGCCACTGCCGCCACACTCCGAGGCAGCAGCATGAAGACGGCTGACGGCGGCCATCAACATGTTCAGCTGTTCGCGAACAGTGGCCAGCTCCTCCTGCGTCCGTACACAGCAGTCACACATCCTATCCATCCCAAGAAATCAATTTACTGTAGAGAGTTAATCAACTTTTAACTAGACTGCTAATTCACTAAATGCGGCTGATAATTGACTAAACTGTGGTTACTAGCCACTTCTTGTAGAAAACAATGAAAATAGCACTACCTGTCTCTGGACTGTATTGAAAACATACACTAGCACTACTGACACTATGGCTGACTAAAGGGACGCTCTCTGACTGTATTCAAAACAAACACGAAGTCTATGGAACACTATTACTAGCACTCGACAATTAAAGCTTCCTAAAAGCAAAAACACACGGAAGAAGAAGTGACAAGTAAGAAAAATACAGTTAATACTTAAATTAACGTAGCTCGCTGCAAAAACAGACGTGACGAGGACGGCAGTTACGACTGTTCAAAGTGCCGTCAATGCGAACAAGAGGTGACCGAGACGTGTATCCAATGGCACGTCATGCCATCACGCCGGGTGATACGCCAGTATGGCGATGACGAATACACGCTTCCAATGTGTGTTCACCGCGATGTCGCCAAACACGGGTGCGACCATCATGATGCTGTAAACAGAACCTGGATTCATCCGAAAAAATGACGTTTTGCCATTCGTGCACCCATGCACCCAGGTTCATCGTTGAGTACACCATCGCAAGCGATCCTGTCTGTGATGCAGCGTCAAGGGTAACCGCAGCGATGGTCTCCGAGCTGATAGTCCATGCTGCTGCAAACGTCGTCGAACTGTTCGTGCAGATGGTTGGATGCTAGGTTAATAATTGGCTCCTTTTACCGACCTCCCGACTCAGCAGCATTAGTGGCAGAACAACTGAGAGAAAATTTGGAGTACATTTCACATAAATTTTCTCAGCATGTTATAGTCTTAGGTGGAGATTTCAATTTACCAGATATAGACTGGGACACTCAGATGTTTAGGACGGGTGGTAGTGACAGAGCATCGAGTAACATTATACTGAGTGCACTATCCGAAAATTACCTCGAGCAATTAAACAGAGAACCGACTCGTGGAGATAACATCTTGGACCTACTGATAACAAACAGACCCGAACTCTCGACTCTGTATGTGCAGAACAGGGAATGAGTGATCATAAGGCCGTTGCAGCATCCCTGAATATGGAAGTTAATAGGAATATAAAAAAAGGGAGGAAGGTTTATCTGTTTAGCAAGAGTAATAGAAGGCAGATTTCAGACTACCTAACAGATCAGAACGAAAATTTCTGTTCCGACACTGACAATGTTGAGTGTTTATGGAAAAAGTTCAAGGCATTCGTAAAATGCATTTTAGACAGGCATGTGCCGAGTAAAACTGTGAGGGACCGGAAAAACCCACCGTGGTACAACAACAAAGTTAGGAAACTACTGCGAAAGCAAAGAGAGCTTCACTCCAAGTTTATACGCAGCCAAAACCTCTCAGACAAACAGAAGCTAAACGATGTCAAAGTTAGCGTAAGGAGGGCTATGCGTGAAGCGTTCAGTGAATTCGAAAGTAAAATTCTATGTACCGACTTGACAGAAAATCCTAGGAAGTTCTGGTCTTACGTTAAATCAGTAAGTGGCTCGAAACAGCATATCCAGACACTCCGGGATGATGAAGGCATTGAAACAGAGGATGACACGCGTAAAGCTGAAATACTAATCACCTTTTTCCAAAGCTGTTTCACAGAGGAAGACCGCACTGCAGTTCCTTCTCTAAATCCTTGCACAAACGAAAAAATGGCTGACGTCGAAATAAGTGTCCAAGGAATAGAAAAGCAACTGGAATCACTCAACAGAGGAAAGTCCACTGTACCTGACGGGATACCAATTCGATTCTACGCAGAGTACGCGAAAGAACTTGCCCCCCCTTCTAACAGCCGTGTACCGCAAGTCTCTAGAGGAACGGAAGGTTCCAAATGATTGGAAAAGAGCACAGGTAGTCCCAGTCTTCAAGAAGGGTCGTCGAGCAGATGCGCAAAACTATAGACCTATATCTCTGACGTCGATCTGTTGTAGAATTTTAGAACATGTCTTTTTCTCGAGTATCATGTCGTTTTTGGAAACCCAGAATCTACTATGTAGGAATCAACATGGATTCCAGAAACAGCGATCGTGTGAGAGCCAACTCGCTTTATTTGTTCATGAGACCCAGAAAATATTAGATACAGGCTCCCAGGTAGATGCTATTTTTCTTGACCTCCGGAAGGCGTTCGATACAGTTCCGCACTGTCGCCTTATAAACAAAGTAAGGGCCTACGGAATATCAGACCAGCTGTGTGGCTGGATTGAAGAGTTGTTAGCAAACAGAACACAGCATGTTGTTATCAATGGAGAGACGTCTACAGACGTTAAAGTAACCTGTGGCGTGCCACAGTGTAGTGTTATGGGACCATTGCTTTTCACAATATATATAAATGACCTAGTAGATAGTGTCGGAAGTTCCATGCGGCTTTTCGCGGATGATGCTGTAGTATACAGAGAAGTTGCAGCATTAGAAAATTGTAGCGAAATGCAGGAAGATCTGCAGCGGATAGGCACTTGGTGCAGGGAGTGGCAACTGACACTTAACATAGACAAATGTAATGTATTGCGAATACATAGAAAGAAGGATCCTTTATTGTATGATTATATGATAGCGGAACAAACACTGGTAGCAGTTACTTCTGTAAAATATCTGGGAGTATGCGTGCGGAACGATTTGAAGTGGAATGATCATATAAAATTAATTGTTGGTAAGGCGGGTACCAGGTTGAGATTCATTGGGAGAGTCCTTAGAAAATGCAGTCCATCAACAAAGGAGGTGGCTTACAAAACACTCGTTCGAGCTATACCTGAGTATTGCTCATCAGTGTGGGATTCGTACCAGATCGGGTTGACGGAGGAGATAGAGAAGATCCAAAGAAGAGCGGCGCGTCTCGTCACAGGGTTATTTGGTAACCGTGATAGCGTTACGGAGATGTTTAACAAACTCAAGTGGCAGACTCTGCAAGAGAGGCGCTCTGCATCGCGGTGTAGCTTGCTGTCCAGGTTTCGAGAGGGTGCGTTTCTGGATGAGGTATCGAATATATTGCTTCCCCCTACTTATACCTCCTGAGGAGATCACGAATGTAAAATTAGAGAGATTAGAGCGCGCACGGAGGCATTCAGACAGTCGTTCTTCCCGCGAACCATACGCGACTGGAACAGGAAACGGAGGTAATGACAGTGGCACGTAAAGTGGCCTCCACCACACACCGTTGGGTGGCTTGCGGAGTATAAATGTAGATGTAGATGTAGATGTAGATGTTGTTGTCTTGCGAACGTCCCCATCAGTTGACTCAGGGATCGAGACGTGGCTGCACGACCCTTTACAGCCATGCAGATAAGATGCCTGTCATCTCGACTGCTAGTGATACCAGGCCGTTGGGATCCAGCACGGTGTTCCGTATTAACCTCCAGAACCCACCGATTCCATATTCTGCAAACAGTCATTGGATCTCGAACAACGCGAGCAGCAATGTCGCGATACGATAAAGCGTAATCGCGATAGGCTACAATCCGACCTTTATCAAGGTCGGAAACGTGATGGTACGCATTTCTCCTCCTTACACGGGGCATCATAACAACGTTTCACCAGGCAAAGCCGGTCAACTGCTGTTTGTGTATGAGAAATCAGTTAGAAACTTTCCTCATGTCAACATGTTGCAGGTGTCGCCACCGGCGCCAACCTTGTGTGAATGCTCTGAAAAGCTAATCATTTGTATATAACAGCATTTTCTTCCTGTAGGTTAAATTTCGCGTTTGTACCACGTAATCTCCGTGGTGTAGCAATTTTAATGGCAAGTAGTGTACCTTCCTGTCTTCACAGAAGTTCTCCTATGAACTTTCGAGCAAGTAGTCGCAGTGGTTAGCACACTGGATTCTCATACAGGAGGACGATGGTTCATACCCATGTCTGGCCATCCAGAAATAGGTTTTTTCGTGATTTCTCTGAACTGTTCCAGGCAAATGATGTGATGGTTCCTTTGAAGCGGCGCGACCGATTTTGTACCTCATTGTTTGTACAACGTTGGATTGTGCTCCATCTCTAATGATCTAGATTCGGCGTGACGTTAAACTCAATCCTCCTTCCTTCCTTTTTTCCTTCCTGCGAACTGTGCAACACTAGCAATCCTGGAAGAAAGGCTATAGCGGAGAAATGTCTTAGCCGCAACCACGGGGATGTTTACAGAATGAAATTTTCCCTTCAGTAGAGTGTAACTAACCATTCTTACAACTGTTGAGTGCCAAACTAGTGCAGTCATATACATTGCACAGTAGTGTTGGTTTAATGTGCAACGCACACCGTAGCCATCGTATTGCAATTCAACTATCATTTCTAAGCAAACACATTTAAGTTATGACACTTACAGATGCATCCAGCGACATAATTTTCGTTCTATTTTCTTGCTTGCTTCTTGCTTAGCGTTTCCCCCTTCTTCAATTATATTTCATTAAAATTTGGCATCATTCTCAATGGCAATTCTTTTTTTTTAAGCATTTTGAAACGGTAACTTTCAATTACCGTATCCTTTTTAGGCAAGTTGATACAATTTGTGGGGCAGTTTAATACTCTTTTGGAGCAGTTTGTTAAGTTTTCAGGTTAATTGGCATGTGCATGCAACATCTAAAATTTTTCCAAGTGTTCCTCATAATAATCTGTCTGACTTATACACAACGGTTAATTTCCTCTCTCTCTTTGTAATGCTTATTTTAATGAGACAACAACACGTCCAAGTCTTGACTTGATAAGCCTAGAACTACTTTTGCTCATTGCAAGTTACAGGAACAAATTTCAACTTTCTTAGTCAATATCATGCTGATATCTGTGTATGCACATTGACAAATTCTCAAAGTATGTTTAAAAAGGCAAGGTATGGGCAGATTGCTTCATTTTGTTGCGATTTGTTGTGAAGACAACGTGGGAAACTACGAAAGGAAAAAAACGGAGGCACAAAACCAAAAGAAACGCAAGGAAAGCAGGAAAATAAGTAAAAACTAAGAAGTAATAGCTGGATTCTCACTGAGGAAAGCTGTTCATAAAATCGAGTACATTTCATGACGCTTCAGCAGTTCAGTGAAAAAATGGAAACGTATTCTGCTGGTAATATTATTTTGTTTAACATAATTGAATGAATACTTATATATTCAGTCATTCACAGGAAACAAAGTGGATAATTTTGTTAAATATTATTTGTATAGAGTCACTTACCGCCACCCAGTGTAGATACATTATCCAGAATTTCAGGCTGTAACCGAGCTGTGCTAATGTTGGATGCAAAACATGTCACTAGTTTTTACTCGAGTGGAAGGAGTTGCTAGTATTTCAACTTCCTATCAGTGAGTAAAAATGTAAATCAACGCTATTGACATAGTCTCTTACCATTACTCACAGAGATATTAATCATATATAACTCTCAATTTCAGACCTCACTTCAGGTCTGTCTAATGTTGGATAAAAAACTCTCACTAGGTTTTGTCAGACGAGGGGAAGATATGGTTCAAAAGGCATGCACTTAAAGTTCCCATCAGACGCGCTTCTGAGAGATTTGGACGACTTTTCCAAAAGGAGAGAGTCCAACATGTTAAAACAATGTATTTGTGGAAGCAGAAGTTGGAGAATAAGAAGAGGATGATTGAATTGAAGCAAAAATGACAATTACGATGAAGAGGAAGATGTTGACTACAATGAAGAAGAAGAAGGAGAAGAAGAACAAGAAAAGAATTGCATTCATCATTATTGGTCTCGAACAAAGTTCCAGCAAACACCAACCTGAATGGTCTCGTGTAAAGTTTAGTATTCTAGCTGGCTTAGAAAGCAGTGCGCAATACCGCTAAATTTACGAAAAAATAAAGTGAATTTGTATAAGAGAGATGTAACTCTTCCCTAGTCTGTGAAGGAAGACGAGGAAATCGTTTAACAGTATTATAAAATGCTAGGAGACTCCGGCAGCGCTCACCTATTAAAATTAAATACGCTAAATTTACGAAAAAATAAAGTGAATTTGTATAAGAGAGATGTAACTCTTCCCTAGTCTGTGAAGGAAGACGAGGAAATCGTTTAACAGTATTATAAAATGCTAGGAGACACCGGCAGCGCTCACCTATTAAAATTTGTTCCCAAGGAGAAATGGGAGTACTGTTCCTTCCATGAAGACACATCGCTGTTTGCTTTAAATACGCATGTTCCCTGTCCTCATGCATTGTGTATCAGAAACCTGTTTCAGCAACGGTAAGATCGTATTCTTCGTAGTAAATTCAGCATCAATCGACAGTTTTGACATACAGTTTTATACTTTGTGAAAAAGATGTCAACTTACTTAAAAGGATGTCATTAATTTTTGGATATACTAGCAGACTTAGGTATAACACATTTGCGTAACTTTTCTGTGTGTTGCATAACCTAAAAGTTTTTATCCATAGCGTCAATATGCAACCTGTTCGTATTTTAGTAGGTGCTATAATACAGACGATTTAGACGTGGAACATTTAATTGGAAGCCTCATAGTGCTTGCAAATTGTGTGAAATCCTTCACATGCTACAACTTCGTTTTAGCTCCAGTTTTGGTATAGATCTTGCGTATTACAAGAATGATGGAAGCAGCATATATTTTACCAAGTTGTACAGATACTTCAGAAACGGAAATATTTTGTGTTACTATTACAGCTTCTTGTACGGGTATGTTTGAATAAAGGTTGGTGATGTCAAGTGATATAAACTGAGCATGTTGGGGGAGCTTTCTGGTTCTTAGTAATACAAAACAACCTTATGCAACATAAGAAACTTTCATACACAGAGATTGTCGAATTGACGGAACTCCTTCAGCTAACGCTAAGTTACAACTACTTTACTTTTAATGGCAACATTTATAAACAACCAGATGGCCTAGCAATGGGATCATGTACATCTGGTACCATAGCTGATATATACATAAATCACTTAGAACAAAAATTAATCAACAGCCAAGAACCTTGCCTAAAGAAAATAGAATTTTATAGGAGATATGTAGATGACACACTACAGTTAGTGAAAGGGGATGCAAAAGCCATCACAGACATTCTAAATTACATCAATAATCTTCATGAGAAAATCAAATTTACAATGTAATGTGAGGAAAATAAAAGCATCAACTTCTGGACCAAAATATTACAAGACACAACAACACATGCACATTCAAAATTTATAGGAAAAGCTCAATGACTGACACCATAATCCCTGCAACCACATGTCACCCAAATATCCATAAACAGGCAGCATACAAGTCAATGCTACATAGGGAACCAAAAATACCCTTGAACCAAGAAAACATGCAACAAGAAATAAACACTCTGAAAAAGATTGCTGTTGCCAGTGGTTATGATGTTTCCATGGCTGACACAATCCTAGACAAAGTGAAGAAAAACCTAGGTGCAAACTGCGCCACAGAAGAAAAAAGAGAAAAATAAATGTATATCTAGTATCTCATACATTGGGAATGTATCACAGAAGATTGCAAGTACTTTCAAAAATCTCAAATTAAAAATTGGGTTGTCTACATCTAATAAACTACAACAAAAACTAATATATAATGTAAAGTGTAATCATGGTCCATATTGAGACTCTGGAATATACAAGGTAATATGTCAGGAATGTTCCATGTTCTACCTAGGACAAACTGGGCTAAATTTCAACACCAGGTACACAGAGCACATTAAAGCCTATACCCACAACAAACACACTACGTCAGCAATAGCAACACACATACATAATTCAGGACACCCATTTGGAAAAATACAGGAAAATGTTAAAGTGCTCCACCGAGTAAATGAAGGACATAAAACGGATTTGCTAGAAGTATTGGATATGTATTCCGACTACAGAAAATATGAAGCTAAAATATTAAACAAAAACTTGAAAGTGAATCAGTGAATTTCTTCAGATGTTTCGATAGTATACTTAAGTAAAAATAGTAACACGCAGAAATAAGCACAATTGTAAAATCGATATAATTTATGAGCCAAAGTGTTAAGATAAATAACCTCTGTACAAAAGCAGATCATGATTTGTAGAAGACTTACAATGTTATCTCTGCAGACTACTTGTAAGAACATCTATGCAACTGTTCTGTTTATGTAAGATATCTTCGATGTTAAAAGTGTGATGTTTAGTGTGTGTGAGAGTCTGCACAAATGGACCATTAGAAAATTGTAAGTACAAATTCTTCTAAATTTTGGTGCTAACTTCACTAAAGGAATCGATAACAAACTAAAAAAATCACGTGTTTATTGTATACTGCAGTAAAATTCTACAAAATGAAGCAGACTCTCACAACTGACAACATCAACAGAAATGGCATAATACACACAAAAATCTCACTTGAAAATGGGAATCATTTCCCGAAACACGCCGTGCGAAAAGTAAATAAAGAAAATCGTGCCTGGTAGCAGAAGATTTATTTATAAACAAAACTGTTGTTTTCACAGTCGCAGGGTTTCAAAAATCATTCATAATGGATCAAATCAGATTACATTTTTATACTGACAAATTATCTTCACTCTCCCCCTTCGCCTGACAGATACTTTGGAGCTCACAATCTTGTTTCTTAGATGGATATTAGTGGATGAGGTGAAAATTGTGATAATCAATATAAACATTGCACTATCTGTGTGATTTCGTGATGTCTTCAGCTGACATTGTCATTACCTGATGCCAGCTGAAGCCACCATGAATCATTAAAAAATTCATCGCAGCCGCAGACCCCATCGTAATGATGATTGCATATCGGGCTTTTTGCATTGCTGATGTGTTTTGCATAAAGTTTGGAGTGTTTTGAGATTTCACATGCATCATGGATGTAGCAAATATTTAATTTAATGCTCTGTTAGGCCTTAAACTAAGTGTTGTACAAAGATCAAACACTTAACACTTCTACTAGTGCAAACATCTGTTGGTGACAGTGAGTAATTCATAGTACAAAGACCCAACATTTTATGTTCTTTAACAGTGTAGTCATGTGTTGGTGGCTGCAGGAAACTGGTGTCTAAAATATCAGTTGATTATATTTTGTCTCCAGGATTTGGAGAATACTTTTTAATGCTAAACTCATGTGGACAACTACATATTACTAACACATTAATTATTTTTAAGTCGGTTTTAATTATTTATGGAGGGTATATGATAAACTCATTGAAGTATTTCATAGCTAACGATATACGGCTTCAAATGAAATTTTTCGAATTCTCTGGAGAATCAGTGTATAATCGATTTTTTGGATGTTAGGAATGTAAAACTAGTTCATCGTGCAACACTGATGCTTAGTCGAATATTCTGAGAGATATTTTGGATAATTTTCACCACAGCCCAGATGGTGCTACACTGCAATAGGTGCTTTCATTGTAATGATAGGATCCGACAAGAGGAAAGGAGAGAGAGTTATGCGAAGTATCTCTTTATAAACATTTCAGATTGTTCCGATGCATCTGAGCACAACCGAAATGGTGATACCTTTTAGTTTACTTTGACAGGAGGAGAGGAGAGATATGTGTTTTTTGATAAATAATTCAGGTCGTTCAAACACTTTCAAGCTCAGCCCAGATTCCACTGCACTGTGATCTCTGTTAAGTCCATCTTTGTAGAAGACAGTTGAGGGACATTGGCTGCTTAATATAAAATGTAAAGTTAGAAATACCTTCAGATGTCTATGTATTGAATGTTATTTATTTGTGCGACTATCCCAAACATAGATGATTGAAGGTGTTTTAATTTTACATTTTTCATTTTGATTAACTCTTCCACTTAAATACTAGGCTGTCATTGGATTTGTAGAGGTGAGTGATAGGTAGTACTTTATCCAATGTGTGTGCACTCTGACTGACTTTCAAGTTAAGGTTATTATTTTTTTACCGCATGTCTGGCTCTATTTTCGAATACCTGGAGGAGGGGGTGGGATATGATGCACAAGTGTTGTGTCTCCGTTATCTTGCATTATAAACCCGTACTGTGATTGGCTGAGTGGAGACAGATCATGACATAATATGTATGTCATAAATAATGTAATTTGGCACCGTATTTATGCATCATTTTAACACTATGATTGCGCTGGAGGGAGACAGATCATGACTTAATATGTATGTCACAAATTATGTAATTTGACACCATTTTTTTGCATCATTTTAACACTATGTTCTGACTGGCTGCAAAGAGGGGGAGGGAGTATAATGAACGCAGTTGGTCTGCATCATCACCTTGGATTTTTAATACTGTGCTGTGATTGGCTGGAAGTAAGGAGAGGGATAGGGTGGAAGGGGCATGACTTGAAGTGTACATCAGAAATAGTGTAATTTGACACTATCAGACTCATCATTTTAATGTATTTGTGCGATCATTCAAAATATAGATGGCAGGGGGTGTTTTTAGTTCTACATTTTACATTATGATAGGCTCTTTCAGTTAAATATTTGGCTGTGATTGGTAGGGGACTGGTGGATGAAGGAAGACAGATCATGACTTAATATCCATGTCTGAAACAATGTAATGTGACACCATTTTTATCTATCATTTTAATATAATGCTTGATTGGTTGGAAGGAGGAGGTGTAGGGGGCATAAAGCACATAAGTGGCATGTCTCTGTCAACCTGGATTTTTAATGATGTACTAAGCCTGGCTGGAGATAAGAAAGTGAGAAAAGGGAAGAGGGTTTTTATGTTTCTATTAACATAATGGGATTAATTACACCATCTTGAATTTATTTGACTGGCTTCTTCATTTTTCATAGTATTAGTGATCGGAGATAAGGTGTATTATACTGCGATCAGTTGGAGATAGTGGAGGGAAAGCAATGGTTTTCCATTTACCATTGATTCAGTTGGACTGTTCCTCCATCTTTTATTTTTAATTTTAATTTTTTTATTTTTCGCTATGGTTGGCCAGAGATAAGGAGGGAAGACTGAGTGATTCATTGATGTCGAGAGTGAGTTTCATAATCACTTGATGCCACATGATGAACTTGAAGGTCATCTTCAGTACAGAGTGCGAAATAAATGGCCAGGTAGCGGGGCTATACCGAATCATAATAGCATTACTGCATATCACCTGGCGTTATACTTGCAAAGATTTATATATCACTACTCTTAATATTTAAGTATTTCAGAAAAATTTTCCAAGTCCTTGTTGTTAATTTAACAGAAACATAATTGTAACTGTCTTTTAGTGAGAAGGTGAGGTAAAGTTTTGTGTTCAGAACCTGTGTGGGGCAATCGGGCCTGACGGACCGCAGTGCCGTCCTCTGTCAATGGCGTCGTTGCATACATTGTTGAGGGGCATGTGGTCAGCAAAACACTCTCGTCGCCTTTGACAGATTTCTTTACCATGTAACCATTACTAATCTGTTGAGCGCCTCAATTGCCCTCACGAGGCAGAGTGCACGCCGTATCATTCCTGCCACCCAGGAAAAATCCCTCGCAGTACCGAGTTTCGAACCTGGACCCACATTTGGCAGATAACTGCGCTGACCAGACAGTAACAGAGGCACACTATGTTTCAGTACTTCGTAAAATTTTTTATTAACTAAAAATTGTGAATTGTCTGAGAAGATAGTTATTAAGGTATTTCAAAGACTGTCTCTTATGCAGATCATTGTAAAAATTTAATTGAAATGTTTAGTGCCATTCATATGCAGTTGTTTCCTTGACAACACTAACACCTCTATCAATATACATAATGACTCATTAAAAATAACAAGAACGCTACAGGAAACCTTATTTGGCAGAGGTAATAGCGTCTTCAATCTGTTTCTTACTGTTGCTTATCTTTTGATGCCCACACACCTACTATACCCAGCAGCTTCAATAACGAGTTTGTCATAGTATAATCAGTGTTCACTTGTACATTTATTTCCTTTCATTGCACTTTCAGAGCACATAGCTGAAATTACTGTTATTTCAAATGCTGTGCTCCAAGAGTATTCCATCTTAAATGAATATTTACTACCTTCTCGGCTTCATCAGTCCGCTACCGTTAACTTTTTTTGCTCGATCATCTCGGGTACATTTTGTTTATGATACTTCTTCACACTTCTGCTTGCTGTTTATCCGTACTCAGAGTTGAGGTAGTCATTACTGAGCTCTGTTTCTCTTCATAAATTTCGTTTACGCTATGATTATTTCTATGTCTTATTCTTCGATATATATGCGGTAGTTTTCATTCACCAAATGTTTCAGTTGACCCTTATTTTTGATAAAATGTAAATTCACTTTTGAACATCATTGATATCTACATAATAGTATCTTATTTCACCATATGGTATTTCGGTTCACATATGGTATTAAAGTATCATCGTGTTTCTCGTTACTTCTATGACAGAGTACTGCATACTCCCATAGACTGACTGTGAGTGAGATGGTTAAGTGGTTCGGACATTAGGACCATGTCTGGTAAGATACGGATTCATATACACCTTCAGGTAAACAGAGGCTACTGTTCCTTTCCCTCAATTAATCAAAGTCGATTTTCCATTTGAAAACGACTCGACGCATTTGCTTCATTGTAGTTGTCATATCAAATCTGTCTTCCGTTTATAACAGTATTGCCGTAGACCGAAGGCCAAACATTCATCTAGATTTCCTTCAAATGCATCATACAGATAGCGGAATGGTGAGTATTCTGATTCATGTTTCACCGAAGGGCGTCAGTCCGTAATTACAAGTTAAATGAAATTAAAAGTAAAGGCGAGACAAAGAAAAGGTCTCAGTGAGTGCGAGTAACTACTGTACAGAAAGAGTATGATGCAAAGAACCATTTCAACTTAGATATGAAGACATGGGTTTCTCACCAAAGTTTTTTTGTTGTGCTAGAACACTGCTGCAAAAGAAACTTCATGAATAAGAGAAATTATCCTGTAGAATACTGAAAGAATTGTTCACTGGATAAATGATGCATTTTGTCATGAGTCAGTCAATAGTGTCAACAACAAATCCCATGATGTTGAATATATTCAATAACTGCTGACTGAGAATTGCGAGGCACCTGTACAATGGCTTATATTAAGTACTCAAACTTACACAGCAAGTCTACATACTGTCCTTTTCTGTGATAACAATACTCTTGATTAGTGCATTACGTTGTCTCAGAATTTACCATGTGAGATAATAGTGTGAAGGTAAGCAGCAAATGAACCTCCGCGTTTCATTGTTGGAAACAGTGAAGACTTACAGTGAAGATAGCAGCAGCAGCAAGCTTCTGCACACGACATTGACCAAAATACTTCTAAGAAAGATTTTCATCAAATCTCAATCCTGAGAACTTAAAATGGTTTCATTTCATGATTATTTCACCGTCCTGGAACAATAAAATTTCGCTTTTACAAAGGTTCCATGTATGAAACTGCATGAACTGCCTGTTGTTGCGAAAGCAATGTATTGGTTTTAACGACTACCATATTAACTAGATCGTTATACTACGTACCGCTGACAATCACACTGGTATCATCTGCAAGGAAAAGTTGTTTGATGATGATGATGATGTTTGGTTGGTGGGGCGCTCAACTGCGCGGTTATCAGCGCCAGTTCAAATTCCCAGCCTATGCTCAGTCCAATGTCGCCACTTTCATGAATGATCATGAAATGATGAGGACAGCACAAACACAAAAGATGTTTCAATCATCTGTCATATTCAGTAGTAGACCATTGGCATACAGGGTGGTAAGAAACAGCCTGAGAAGCTTATAATGATGTTGCAGCGTAGGATGAATTGAGAAATAACTTTTAAGAAAAAAATTAGATGCGTTACGCCCTTTACGGGTTCATTAGCACCGATGTTAGGCAATCGGGTCGTCGCGTTCGAAAATTCAAGGGCTCAAAAAACGCAGGTAGTGTCAGATGTTCTCATAGTGTAGATGATAGCGCAAGAGACTGCTCAGCATCTGGTTCAAGTTCGATCCTTACTACCGCGCCACGTCAAGTTTTGCATCACCCTCTTGTTCGGTTTTAGGAAACCTGACGAAAAACGTATTTGACTACACTGTCCCTGACGGGCTGCTTGAATACACACATGCAACGGCCTGATTGGCTAACGGCGCAACGTATTGAACTTTATCTACAAATATTTGCCAACACAACCTACCCTGCAACACCCTTACGAACTTCTCATGTTGTTTCTGACCACAACATACATGAAGAATACTGTAATAAACTCTCACTTCAGATGACCCGTTAGACCTGTGTGACATTGTGAACAATCTTCAGCGTCATACTTTCATTCTTATTGTCTGATAAAAGCACATTGGCGACTGAAATTGTAACTGACAACTGAAACTGACACCGTTCCTCACAAGCGGGTTCTCATCCAAATGCGTGCCTATGGAATACCGTCTCCGCTGTGCGACTGGAATCGTGCTTTCCTGTCAGAAATGTAGAACTGACGGAAAGTATTCGAGTAAAACAGGTGTCATATATACCGTTCCCCAGGGAAGTGTTATAGGTTTTCTGCTATTAATAATCTATATAAGCGATTTAGAAGTCAATTTGAGTGCCCCTCACTGGTAATTGCATGCGATGATAAAGTTTACCGTCTACTGAAGTCGTCACAAGATCAAAGCCAATTACAAAACGATTAAAACGATATATCTTGTTGCGAAAAGTGATAACTGACCTTGAACAACAAAAAGTGTATGATCTTCCACATGAGTACTAAAAAAATCTCTTGATTTCAGTCAGGCGATTAATGTCTCAGGTTTAAATGTTTTCGAAACGAAATAACGATGGCCACACTTACAGAGGCTGTACGTTGGAGCAACATCATTTAGGCAAATTATCCGTTAGGCGCGAAAAGGTGCAATTAATTCCTAATAACGAAATGTAGGAGATCATTCACATGAAAATTAAAAGGTATTCGTTAAATATTGGTTACAAGTTGAATGACACAAATTAGAGGTTGTCAATTCCAAAAAGTGTCTAAGGATTACAATTACGGACTACTTCAAATGGAACGACCACAAAGAGAACGTTGTTGGGAAGGCGAACCAAAGACACCGTTTTATTGGCAGAACACCTAGAAGTGGTACAGGTCTACTAGACTGCCTACATTACGCTTGTCCGTTCTGTGTTAGAGTATCGATACTTGCCAGGTAGGACTGACGGAGGACAGAAAAAGTCTAAGGAATGGCAACTATTTTTGTATTATCGCTAAACAGGGGAGAGTACGTCACAAATATGATAAGCGAGATGGGATGGCAATCACTAAAACGAAGACGTTCTTCTTTGGATTTAGATAATTCACAAAATTCCAATCACCAACTTTCTCCTCCGAATGCTAAAATATTTTGTTGATGTCCATGTACTTAGAGGCAAATGATTATCGTGATAACATAAGAGAAACGAGAGCTCGACCGCATGATTTAAGGATTCGTTTTTCCTATGTGCTATTCCATAGTGGAATGATAGAGAAATAGTTTGAAGGTGGTTCGATGAACCTTCTTCAACGCACTTAGTGGTTCCATTCAAAAGCATTTACCACAAGCGATAAGACATTTATTCCATTGGGAGACGAGACGATCAATTTCCATTTCATAAAACGTTGACGGATCCACAACCGTACCCACTGTAGCACTCCCTGGTTCGAATGAAACCGACCTCCACGAATGTCTTTCTTGAGATAGCAGGAGATGTGAAAATCAGACGGTGAGAGATCTGGGCTCTGCGGATGATGTTGCAGTGTTTCCCAACCAAATTTCTGAAGCGTAGCCTTCATCATATTGGCAGTTTTTGGGTGGCGACGTCGTGCAGCAGAATTATTCCGTCCGACAGCATTCCTGGGCGTTTTGATTTTGTGGCGCGTCGCAGTGTCTGCAAAATGTCTTCATAGCGGTGCGCATTGATTGCAGCTCGAGGAACTCAACGAACCAGGGGTCCTCACAGTCGGAGAAGGAGCTCTGTGGTCTTACGGGAAGGTGTCGTCGTTGAGTGACTGTAGGAGGATACAAGATGCCTGGGACAGGATTTGTGGTTGGTGTAAAAAATGGCAGCCAACTTTAAATATAGATAAACGTAAATTAATGCAGATGAATAGGAAAAAGAATCCTGTAATGTTTGAATACTCCTTTAGTAGTGTAGTGCTTGACACAGTCACTTCGGTTAAATATTTGGGCGTAACATTGCAGAGCGATATGAAATGGGACAAGCATATAACGGCAGTTGTGGGGAAGGCGGATAGTCGTCTTCGGCTTATTGGTAGAATTTTGGGGAGATGTGGTTCGTCTGTAAAGGAGACCGCTTATAAAATACTAATACGACCTATTCTTGAGTACTGCTCGAGCATTTGGGATCCCTATCAGGTCAGATTGAGGGAGGACATAGAAGCAATTCAGAGGTGGGCTGCTAGATTTGTTACTGGTAGGTTTGATCATCACGCGAGTGTTACGGAAATGCTTCAGGAACTCGGGTGGGAGTCTCTAGAGGAAATGAGGCGTTCTTTTCGTGAATCGCTACTGAGGAAATTTAGAGAACCAGCATTTGAGGCTGACTGCAGTACAATTTTACTGCCGCCAACTTACATTTCGTGGAAAGACCACAAAGATAAGATAAGAGAGATTAGAGCTCGTACAGAGGCATATAGGCAGTCATTTTTCCCTCGTTCTTTTTGGGAGTGGAACAGGGAGAGAAGATGCTAGTTGTGGTACGAGGTACCCTCCGCCACGCACCGTATGGTGGATTGCGGAGTATGTATGTATGCAGATGTAGATGTAGATCATGACCTTACCGGAACTTGTGATTAGGTTTCTTTGGAGGGGGAGATGTGGATGGTTTCGGAGTGGGCTTTACCGTTTCCTCTTGCACTGTCGGAATGCTTGTGGACGGCATCATCCCGTTGCACAGTAAAGCCTGCCCTCACACAGCCCATCAGGCGCAGGACCCTTCAGCGATTTGGTTGGGAAACACTGCACGATTCTCTGTATACCCCGGATCTTTCACCGTGTGATTTTTATGTTTTTAGCGAGCTGAAGAAAGACATGCGACGACGTCGGCTTCAGTCGGACCGGGATGTGCAAGAGTGAGTGCACTGGCTGTATGGTCTTCACGCGAAAAGCCAAAATAAATAAATAAAAAGAGTTGGTGCAGTTATGGATGCGTCATGGATTGACCACGCTCTACTAAACAGGAACTGACCGTCTCGTCTCCCAGTGAGATACGTATCTCAACATGTGTGTTGATTACTTTTGAATGACACCAATCCATAGTCCCTTGTGGCGGACGTTGGGTTTTTATTTGACTGACCATGAGACCAAGAAAGCAACAAACACAGAGCAGAGTCATTCAACTGAAATCTTTTCTCTCTTCGTTGACACTGGTACAGAAATTTCTCTTCTTCCTTCCATTCCTATCTAAGAAATTTCATGGGTGACTGAAACTGAAGTACTTCGTTCTTGAAACGGTTACCGGTCAGATGGTGTCGGTAACGGCAGCTTACACAGAAACTCCGTCCAAACTGTCTGGTAACGCTGGGTTTCTGCAGCCGGTGGCGGCAACATCAGCAGCAGCGGCAGAAGGTCGGTTTCCACTGTGCGCCATTTGGCGACGGGCGCGCTGCCAGGTGCCAGGTTGCGGCCTTCCCTGCAATTACCTCCGCAGATTAAACGCGAGCA
This sequence comes from Schistocerca cancellata, assembly GCF_023864275.1. Taxonomy (NCBI): domain Eukaryota; kingdom Metazoa; phylum Arthropoda; class Insecta; order Orthoptera; family Acrididae; genus Schistocerca; species Schistocerca cancellata. Next base: position 764,983,070 of record NC_064627.1, read on the forward strand.
CTGCCGGCTAATTGCGGCCGCGCTCTAATTCAGGAATGCGGGCACGCCGAATAAAGCACCCCCTGCCTCTCACTTACCTGATCCTTCACCTGCAACACAGTTCTGCTAAAAGGCGACGAGTCATTTTTGTGGACCCAATTATTGAGAGGAAGCAGTTCACTTTTTCCCATCATATGATTATACAAGAGAAACCTAATTAATTTCTTGAATGCTTGCTGCTACGCATCTTTCAGATACTTATTGATAGACACCTCCTACACACCATGGGCTGCACTAGAAAGGTTTCATTTACCAAAATCTGTTTTCAGCTTTACAGCCAAGCAATTCTAGCATCGGAACAGATAACTTTATGTGCATCCATTTCTACAAAATGATAAGCAATATACAGGGTGTAATCAAAAAGAAGCATCCGATTTTTTAAAAATTATACCTACAATATTATCTGAGGTATAAACGTTAGCAACGTACTGTTGAAAAGAGCAAACACTCGAATTTTACATAGTTTCCGCTAGATAGCAGCACTGTGCGCCCACTTCAGTTCTAGTAACATTGGTGCAGAACAACAGAAAGCGTTTTCTATTCTATGTTTTGCGTAGTGCGGGTCAGTAGTAATCGTACAGCGTTTTTGTCGTACTAGGTATGATGAGGATCCTCCTACAGCACAGAGCATTAGACGATGGCATGAACCATTCCGAGAAGGAGGTTGTTTCTGTAAAGGCAAATCGTCGGGTCGTACCCGAGTGTCTGACACAGACGTCGATCAAATCCGTCGTAGTGGAGACTGATTCGAACGACTTCATTTACCAACAGGATGGGGCATAGCCTCACTGTCATCTGGAAGTGCGCGAATTTTTAAATAAAAGGATTACTGAACGATGGATCGGTTGCACTGGACCAAATGATTCAGCCTTACATTACTGTCCTCCAAGGTCACCGGACCTGAGTGTGTGTGATTATTTCTTGTGGGTGTTTATAAAAGACTCCGTTTATGTGCCTACGTAACCAACAACAATTAATGAACTGAGACATCGCATAACAGCAGCTGTGAAAACTGTAACTCAACACATGCTCGTTGCAGTGTGATATCGATTTGAATAATGCACTGACATAAGCCGTGCGGAGGGGCATACTGAACACCCAAGAAAAGGTGTGCAATAAACTTTTTGAGTTTCCCGATCACCAAAAAATAAAATCCATTGTATATATTTATTAGTTTCAGAAATATAGACGTGCCAAATCGGATGATTCTTTTTGATACACCCTTATTATAAAAGTAAGTGTACATGTGCGTGCCACTAAAACACAGAAACGAGTTCCGGTACGATAAAGGGAAATAAATGATGATGTAGCCCTCTGTCTTCCAGCCATAAAGAAGGTTCCCGTTATAACCAGAACGGCGGGACTTTGAAGATTTAAGAAGATATAACGGCTGGGAGTTTCGCCGTCTAAAAATTTCTAGAACATTTCACAACTTTCGAAAGTATTCGAGAACAGCTCAGAACATTCGAGAGTATTCGACAACAGCCTGTAACATCTGAGAGTATTCGAGAACATTGCAGAACGTTCAAGAGTATTCGAGAACATAGCAGAACATTCGAGAGCATTCCACAACATTCCAGAATGTGCTGCAATATTCCCAACGATCTGGAATATTCTGGAATGTTCGGGAATAGTCTGAAACATTCGGAAAGATGGCAGAATTTTCGAGAAAATCACGGGACATCCCAGCTCATTGTGGAACATTCCAGAATACTCTTTAATGTTGTGGAATGTCTGGAACATTGTGTACTATTCGAAGCCTTTTTGGTATGTTCTGGAAATCGCCATTGATGGGGCTGCCCATTGATAGGGGTATATAAAGCGAGACCCGTCGTGGTTTCGAATGTCAGTTTCTTATCAGTGACGAAGAGAGGAATCGAAAAGTAGTGCAGTGAGTGAATAAATACCAACAGTGAAGTGTGAGTAGTAAAAGTGGTACAGTGACTGAGTATAAATCGAAAATAAAGTGTGAAAAGTGTGTAACGTATACTTAGTCTATTTGTTAACAAAAAGTTGATTTGATGTACATCTTAGACAATGCGCAAACGTAAAAGAGGAGACCTTGGCAGTTCTGAAGCAAAACGGCGAAAACAAAAAGAACAGCGAAAAAACGAAACAGACGAAGAGCATGAAGCACGTTTAAGTTCTCAACGAACGACAATGAACACCGTGGGAAGCAGAGAATCCGAAAACCAACGAAATGTACGGATTAAAGAATCGAGAGTTGCGACATAGTCTCATAATGAGCAACTGCGAACTCAAGAAGACCGAGAAAATATCCCCCTATGAGAAGAGCCAACGAGGACAAAAAAACAGTACAGCCTAACAAATAAAGCATTACACTACGACTCGACGAAATAATATAACAAACACTCCGTAATCTGAAAAATGGATAACATGTGCAAGTTTTGCAACGCGAAAATATTCATAAGAGAAACACCAGGATTCCCTTGCATGAATGGAAAAATTCTATTACCACTGTTGGAAGCACCTCGGCAGGAATTTTTACATTACATGACAGGGGAAACTCCATAATCAAAACACTTTCTTCAAATTATAAAAGCGTCTTCACAATCTCATATCAACTCCCTGAGCGAAGCCGGGCACCACAGCTAGTTGTACATATACAGCACTAATATAAAGCTACTTATATTACGAAATTATATAGGAATGACATGCTTGTCATTTAATACATTATTATAGAAGTGCATAATGTAGGTAGACTTATACTAGTGACAAAGATCTAAAATTCTCATTTTGTAGAAATCGATGCACATACTGTTGTTTGTTCCCCTGTATCCGTTGTCACTGAAGCTGGGTTGTAAACCCAAAAACCGGTTTTGGCAAATAAAAGATTTCTAGTGCAGATCATGGTATATACAATATGTCTTTTAATAAATTTTCCAATAACTTTCGTAGCCCCCGATCCAGATGATACAGTTGCTGAAAGGTTAAAAGAAAACCTGACTATCATCTGAAATAGATACCCCTTTCATATGGTTCTAGTTGGTGATGACTTCCGTCTACCGTCTATACGTTGGCGAAAATATAAGTTTGTAGTCGGTGGAAGACATAAAACAAGTCCAAAATTATACGAAATGCTTTCTCCCAAATTTATTGCGGACAATTAGTTCAGGAGCCCATTCAAAGTGCAAACGGTTCGAAAAACATACTTGACATCTTAGCACCAAATAATCCTCAGCAGATGGTGAAATGATGACAGATACAGTGATTAGTGACCACAAGATCTTAGAGCAAGACTGAATACTGTAACATATATGTTGTTGTTGTGGTCTTCAGTCCTGAGACAGGTTTGATGCAGCTCTCCATGCTACTCTATCCTGTACAAGCTGCTTCATCTCCCAGTACGTACTGCAGCCTACATCCTTCTGAATGTGCTTAGTGTATTCGCCTTTTCGTCTCCCTCTACGATTTTTACCCTCCACCCTGCCCTCATATATTAAATTGGTGATCCCTTGACGCCTCAGAACGTGTCCTAACAACCGATCCCTTCTTCTAGTCAAGTTGTGCCACAAACTCCTCTTCTCCCCAATTCTATTCAATACCTCCCAGTTCTAAGCAAAGAAGGGAAAGCAGAAAGGTGGAGGGAATATATAGAGGGCCTATACATGGGCAGTGTACTTGAGGACAATATTATGGAAATGGACTTCAAGAAGAATATAATAATTCCGATCACAAAGAGAGCAGGTGCTGGCAGATGTGAAAATTACCGAACAATCAGTTTAATAAGTCACGGATGCAAAATACTAACGCGTATTCTCTACAGACGAATGGAAAAACTGGTAGAAGCTGACCTCGGGGAAGATCAGTTTGGATTCCTTAGAAATGTTGGAACACGTGAGGCAATACTGATCCTACGACTTATTTTAGAAGCTAGATTAAGGAAAGGCAAACCTACGTTTCTAGCATTTGTAGACTTAGAGAAAGCTTTTGACAATGTTGACTGGAATACTCTCTTTCAAATTCTGAAGGTGGCAGGGGTAAAATACAGGGAGCGAAAGGCTATTTACAATTTGTACAGAAACCAGAAGGCAGTTATAAGAGTCGAGGGGCATGAAAGGAAAGCAGTGGTTTGGAATGGAGTGAGACAGGGTTGTAGCCTATCCCCGATGTTATTCAATCTGTATATTTAGCAAGCAATAAAGGAAACAAAAGAAAAATTCGGTGTAGGTATTAAAATCCATGGAGAAGAAATAAAAACTTTAAGGTTCGCTGATGACATTGTAATTCTGTCAGAGACAGCAAAGGACTTGGAAGAGCAGTTGAACGGAATGGACAGTGTCATGAAAGGAGGGTATATGATGAACATCAACAAAAGCAAAACGAGGATAATAGAATGTAGTCGAATTAAGTCGGGTGATGCTGAGGGAATTAGATTAGGAAATGAGACACTTATAAAGTAGTAAAGGATATTTGATATTTGGGGAGCAAAATAACTGATGATGGTCGAAGTAGAGAGGATATCAGATGTAGACTAGCAATGGCAAGGAAAGCATTTCTGATGAAGAGAAATTTGTTAACATCGAGGATAGATTTAAGTGTCAGGAAGTCGATTCTGAAAGTATTTGTATGGAGTGTAGCCTTGTATGGAAGTGAAACATGGACGATAAATAATTTAGACAAGAAGAGAATAGAAGCTTTCGAAATGTGGTCCACAGAAGAATGCTGAAGATTAGATGGGTAGATCATATAACTAATGAGGAGGTATTGAATAGGAATGGGGAGAAGAGACGTTTGTGGCACAACTTAACTAGAAGAAGGGATTGGTTGGTAGGACATGTTCTGAGGCATCAAGGCATCATCAATTTAGTATTGGGGGGCAGTGTGGAGGGTAAAAATCGTAGAGGGAGACCAAGAGATGAATACACTAAACAGAGTCAGAAGGATGTGAAACGTCCCCTTTGAATAATTTATACAAGACTGTGCTTAAACTGACACACAATATTTTTAGCGCAACGCAATCTGACTATCAAAAATCCCTACAAAAGAATGGCCCTGACTAACATTAACCTGTACCTTTCACAAATCACTTACCTCACCAAAAATCTTCGTTACTCGAACTACTGCAATACAGCGAGCCCCACTACTGCCAGCTAAATAAAAGATTCAAACTACTGAAGGCACTAACTACTGATAGGCATAGTTAGCAAATGAAAGATTTTAATAGAGAACAAACAATGTATTTACCTTAATAGTCATAATATATATAGCAGTTCATAATATCCAGTATAACAAATTTCAAAACTCCGCCATCTCTCTCCCCACATCCACCACTGCTGGCGGCTCACCTCCAACTGCGCAACGCTACGCGCTGTTCACATCCAGCTGCCGCTGCCCAACACTACAATGGCAGACAAAAATGCAAACTAGCCACAGACTGCACACAGCACAGCCAGTGATTTTCATACCGAGCGCTACGTAACGTTGCCGATAAGAAAACATAAACAGCCTACTTACAGATGTACGTTGCAGTAGGTACTTGGAGATGAAGAAGCTTGCACAGGATAGAGTAGCATGGAGAGCTGCATCAAACCAGTCTCAGGACTGAAGACCACAACAACCTCCTTATTAGTTATGTGATCTACCCATCTAATGTTCAGCATTCTTCTGTAGCACCACATTTCGAAAGTTCCTATTCTCTTCTTGTCCGAACTATTTATCGTCCATGTTTCACTTCCATACATGGCTACACTCCATACAAATACTTCCTGACACTTAAATCTATGCTCGATGTTAACAAATTTCTCTTGTTCAGAAACGCTTTCCTTGCCATTGCTAGTCTACATTTTCTATCCTCTCTACTTCGACCATCATCAGTTATTTTGCTCCGCAAATAGCAAAACTCCTTTACTGCTTTAAGTGGCTCATTCCCTAATCTAATTCCCTCAGCATCACCCGAGTGAACTCGACTACATTCCACCATCCTCGTTTTGCTTTTGTTGAGGTTCATCTTACATCCTCCTTTCATGACACTCTCCATAGCGTTCAACTGCTCTTCCAAATCCTGTGCTGTCTCTGACAGAATTACAATGTCATCAGCGAACCTTAAAGTTTTTATTTCTTCTCCATGGATTTTAATACCTACACCGAATTTTTCTTTTGTTTCCTTTATTGCTTGCTAAATATACAGATTGAATAACATCGGGGAGAGGCTACAACCCTGTCTCACTCTCTTCCAAACCACTGCTTTCCTTTCAGGTCCCTCGACTCTTATAACTGCCATCTGGTTTCTGTAAAAATTGTAAATAGCCTTCGTTCCCTATATTTTACCCCTCCCATCTTCAGAATTTGAAAGAGAGTATTCCAGTCAACATTGTTAAAAACTTTTTCTGAGTCTACAAGCGCGAGGAATGTAGGTTGCCTTTTCTTAACCTAGCTTCTAAGATAAGTCGTAGGGTCAGTATTGCCTTACATGTTCAAATATTTCTACGGAATCTTGAAGTCTGGGGGTATTGTGCCTGTCTCATAAAATTTTGCTCACCAGATGGTAGAATTTTGTCAACACTGGCTCCCCCAAGGCTATCAGTAGTTATAATGGAATGTTGTCTACCCTCGGGGCCTTGTTCCGACTTAGGTCTTTCAGTGCTCTGTCGAACTATTCAGGCAGTATCATATCTCCCATTTCATCTTCATCTACATTCTCTTCCATTTCCATAATATTGCCCTCAAGGACCTCACCCTTGTATAGACCCTCCATATACTCCTTCCACCTTTCTGCTTTCCCTTCTTTGCTTAGAACTGGGTTTCCATCCGAGCTCTTGATATTCATACAAGTGGTTCTCTTTTCTCCGAAGGTCCCTTTAATTTTCCTGTAGGAAGTATCTGTCTTACCCCTAGTGAGATCTACACCCTTACATTTGTCCTCTAGCCATGCCTGCTTAGCCATTTTGCACTTCCTGTAGATCTCATTTTTGAGACGTTTGTATTCCTTTTTACCTGCTTCATTTACTGCATTTTTATATTTTCACCTTTCATCAATTAAATTCAATAATTCTTCTGTCACCCAAGGATATCTACTAGCCCTCGTCTTCTTACCTACTTGATCCTCTGCTGCCTTCACTACTTCATCCCTCAAAGCTACCCGTTCTTCTTCTACTGTATTTCTTTCCCCCGTTCTTGTTAATTGTTCCCTTATTCTCTCCCTGAAACTCTGTACAACCTCTGGTTTAGCCAGTTTATCCAGGTCCCATCTCCTTAAATTCCCACCAGTTTCTTCAGTTTTAACCTACAGTTCATAACCGACAGATTGTGGTCAGAGTCCACATCTGCCCCTGGAAATGTCTTACAGTTTAAAACCTGGTTCCTAAATCTCTGTCTTACAATTACATAATCTATCTGAAACCTGTCAATATCTCCAGGCTTCTTCCATGTATACAACCTTCTTTTATGATTCTTGACTCAAGTGTTAGCTATGATTAAGTTATGTTCTGTGCAAAATTCTACCAGGTGGCTTCCTCTTTTCATTTCTTAAATGGTTCAAATGAGTCTGAGCACTATGGGACTTAACTTATGAGGTCATCAGTCCCATAGAACTTAGAACTACTTAAACCTAACTAACCGAAGGCCATGACACACATCCATGCCCGAGGCAGGATTCGAACCTGCGACCGTAGCGGTCGCGCCGTTCCAGACTGTAGCACCTAGAACCGTTCGGGCACCTCGGCCGGCTTTTCACTTTTTACCCCCATCCCTATTCACCCGTGACCATTAAATTTTCGTCTCCATTCAGTATCTGAATAATTTCTTTTATCTCATCATATATTTCTTCAATCTCTTCGTCATCTGCAGAGCTAGTTGGCATATAAACTTGTACTACTGTAGCAGGCGTGGGCTTCGTGTCTATCTTGGCCACAATAATGCGTTTACTATGCTGTTTGTAGTAACTTACCCGCACTCCTATTTTTTATTCATTATTAAACCTACTCCTGCATTACCCCAATTTGATTTTGTATTTATAGCCCTGTATTCACCTGACCAAATGTCTTTTTCCTCCTGCCACCGAAAATCGCTAATTGCCACTATATCTAACTTTAACCTATCCATTTCCCTTTTTAAATTTTCTAACGTACCTGCCCGATTAAGGGATCTGACATTCCACGCTCCGATCCGTAGAACGCCAGTTATTTTTTCTCCGGATCATCTAACATCTAAACCCATCAAAACTAAACGAAAACGTTTCTGTGTGAGTAATTAGGTAAAAATTCGCTTGATACCTTCCTAGGAGACGATCTCCATTCCGTAGGCGTAGACAAGATGTGTCTCAGATTCAAAGAAACATTATAGATAGCAATTGAGAGATTTATTACAGATAAATTAATAAGAGGCGGAATGCGTCCTCCATGGTACACACAATAGATCAGAACACTGTTGCAGAACCAATAAAAAGAACCAAAGGAAATTTAAAATAACGCAAAATACTCATAATTGGCGATGTTTTACAGAATCTCCAAATTTTACGTGGACTTCAATGCGACTTGCCTTTAACAGTCTCCACACTGAACCTATATGTCGATATCTGGCACCGCATCCGAAGAGATTACAGTTCTATGTAAAATATATCAGCAACAAGACACAATCAATAACTTCACCCCGCGACAGTGATAGTAACGTTACTTTCGACACTGACAGCAAAGCGAAGTTACTAAATTCAATTTTCCGAAAACACTTCACCAAAAATGACGAAATAAATATTCCAGAATTCGAATGACTAACTGCTGCCAACATGAGTAACCCAGAAGCAGATATCTTCGGTGAAGCGTAGCAACTGAAATCTCTTAATAAAGGCAAGTCTTCTGGTCCGGACAGTACACCAATTAGATTCCTTTCCGAGTGTGCTGCTATAATAGCTCCACACCAAGCACTCATACATAACCGCTTGCTCTACGAAAGATCCGTACCTAAAGACTCGAAAGTTGCGTAGGTCACACAAATAGTCAACATAGGAAATAGGAGTAAGCCGCTGAATTACAAACATATATCACTGATATCCATTGCGGTAAAACTTTGTAAGATGTACTGTGTTCGAAAAATATGAATTATCTCGAACAAAACGATCTAGTGACACGTAGCATGGATTCAGAAATTATAAGCTAGTTCTTGTACAACATAACTCAGTTTTTGTTCTCGTGAAGTAATGAGTGCTATTGACGGGGATACGAAACTGATTCCGTATTCATAGATTTCCAGAAGGGTTTTGATACCTTTAATCACAAGCCGTTCTTATCACATTACTTGCGTATGGAATATCTTCTCAGTTGTGCGACGGGATTCGTGATCTCCTGTCAGAAAGGCCACAATTCGTAGTAACTGACGGACAGGCATCTAGTAAAACGTAAGTGATATCTGATGTTCCCAAAGAAGTGTTGTAATTTCTCTGCTGTTCCTAGTCTATATCAACGTCTTAGGAGGCACTCTGAGTAGTCATCTTATGTTGTTTGCAGATGATACTGTCATTTACCGTCTAGTAAACTCATCAGAAGAGCAAAATCAATTGGAGATGATGTACATACGATTACTTATGGTGAGAAAGTTGCAGTCGACCCCAAATAATGAAAAGCCTGACTTCGTCCAACTGATTTCTTGGGGAATCCGTTAAGTTTCGGTTTCACAATAAATTACATAAATCTGAGGACTGCCATCACAACTAAATATCTAGGGAAATCGGTTAGGAACTACTGAAATAGGAACTATCTTATATACGATGTTGCGAGGACTACCAAACAAGGGCTGTGTTTGTTGGCAGGGTCTTTAGTAGATGCAAGAAATCCACTAAAGAGACTGCTCACGTAATGCTTGTTCATATTGATGCGCAAATTTTTAAAAATATCAATGTATATTGTATCGATGTTTCTGAAGGATATAGATATTATTGAGACAGTAATATCTATAATTCGATATATCAATGTATATTTTCAGTATTTACAAGAACTTAAAAAATAGATCGAAGTAATGGAAATGAATAACGATCATTTAAAAATTGGCAAATACTTTATTATATCCAACATACACGAAATGACCTATAAAATCACTGATTTACAAAAAAACTAAGTAATGAAACCAATAATCATCACCGATAGATATTAACAGAACGCTTTGTTTAATATATATCACTCTGTCAGTTTACTTCTGTTATCTGGCACAATCAAGGCCACTCTTTCGGAAGGTACATAAATGACCTTGTGGATGACATCGGAAGTTCACTGAGGCTTTTTGCGGATGATGCTGTGGTATATCGAGAGGTTCTAACAATGGAAAATTGTACTGAAATGCAGGAGGATCTGCAGCGAATTCACGCATGGTGCAGGGAATGGCAATTGAATCTCAATGTAGACAAGTGTAATGTGCTGCGAATACATAGAAAGACAGTCCTTTATCATTTAGCTACAATATAGCAGGTCAGCAACTGGAAGCAGTTAATTCCATAAATTATCTGGGAGTAGGGCTTAGGAGTGGTTTGAAATGGAATGATCATATAAAGTTGATCGTCGATAAAGCAGATGCCAGACTGAGATTCATTGGAAGAATGCTAAGAAAATGCAATCCGAAAACAAAGGAAGTAGGTTACAGTATACTTGTTCGCCCACTGCTTGAATATTGCTCACCCGTGTGGGATCCGTACCAGATAGGGTTGGTAGAAGAGGTAGAGAGGATCCGAAGGAGAGCAGCGCGCTTCGTTGCAGGATCATTTAGTAATCGCGAAAGCGTTACGGAGATGATAGATAAACTCCAGTGGAAGACTGCAAAAGAGACGCTCAGTAGCTCGGTACGGGCTTTTGTTGAAGTTTCGAGAACATAACTTCACCGAGGAGTCAAGCTGTATATTTCTCCCTCCTATGTATATGTCGCGAAGAGACCATGAGGATAAAATCAGAGAGATAAGAGCCCACACAGAGGCATACTGACAATCCTTCTTTCCACGAACAATACGAGACTGGAATAGAAGGGAGAACCGATAGAGGTACTCAAGGTACCCTCCGCCACACACCGTCAGGTGGCTTGCGGAGTACGGATGTAGATGTAGATGTAAATGTAGATGAAGAAACAGGAGAGCCTTGGCATATTAAGTATTTTTTAGGAATTTCTGACAAAACAGGAGTGAAATGAAGACTAAACCTTTAGGCAACAGAATCCAGTTTTCATTATATACCAGTCCAGTAATGTGTGTGATGTTTGTGCGTCTATCTTTTCTTGATCCAGATAATAGAGGCAAGAGAAGTGCACATTCTGCCTCATAGCTGGAAGGAGGGAGTAACAATTTCTATTATTTTCATACAGTGCTCTCACCAAATGTGTGTATTTTGCGCCTTGCACCTATCATTTGTAATGATAAACATGCCAGAGAGAAGTTACAAGTTTTCATGAATATGCAATATAGATAGATTCACGTTCAAATCTAGTGCTCATTTGTAGCACAAAATATGAAATTAAATTTAGCCCATTGTAAGATGTTTACTGTCAGATTGCAAAGATTGGTAGTAGATGGAATGGTCAAGAAATCTGCTGATGAGAACTATAGTACCTAAGAATCAAGAAAAGAGAAACAATAAAAATATAATTTTCGATATTCAGTACCAAACATCGATAAAAGGTTACATCGATGATTTAAATAGCTACCGTCTATTTGAAAATTATTTTGAAGAAGTGTCAATTTAGATATATTGATATTTTTTGCCCATCAGTACTCCCCTAGAGTATTGCTGCGCCGTATGGGATCCTTATCATGTAGGGTTGATGGACGACTGTGAAAAAGTTCAAAGAAGGATAGCTCATTTTTTTTACTATAGCAAGATATGGGAGAGTATGTCACAGATACGTTACGAGGCGTTTTTCGTTGTGGCGAGATCTTCCCGCAATTTTCCAACTATCATCTTCTTCCTCCGAATAGGGAAACATTTTGTTCACTTCCTCTTTCTAGGGTGAAATGAGCATCGTGACAAAATAAGAGAATTCAGAGCTCGCAGGGAAATATTTGTGTGTTCGTTTTTAACGCACGCTGTTCGAGAGTGGAACGACAGGGAAACAGAGTGAAAGCGGTTGGATGAACTCTCTGCTAGTCACTTAAGTGTTAAATGAAAAGTAGTTATGTAGATGCACGTGTGTATTTCACAATAGCTTGGGGAAATATATGTTTCTAGAAGAAATTTTCTACTTGTCTTTGCTTCAATTTGTCAATGCCGATGAATTAGCCATTGCTCTAAAACATAGGCTGTTGAAGAAAGCGAAATACGTCCTAAAGAAATATCTCAAAAGATCACGAGCTCTTCAGTATTAGTGTACTGAAATTTTCAGGTTTACATTACAACAATAAATAAATTATCCACAGACCTCAGCCCCAATTAAATCGCAAGAACCCTTTCATTTAACATGAACCAAATTCAGCTAAAAAGCTGTAGATCACAAGCAGCATCACAAAATGCCTTAGCTGTGTTGCTTGCGATGCAGAAGGCAGTTTAGTGCTCCAGCATGACTAACCAACATACGCTGACCAAAACAAAAAGAAAAATCACAACACCAACAAGGAGTTTGCGGCATAAACAGAAGTTGGTAGGCGTGTTTCTACATCTGAAAGATGATGTCTGTTCCAGTGTTAAGCCAGTAGCTAGTAACACCAGTATGACGATGCAAATCGGGTTTGCTTTAAATACACGCTGTAACGGTCGTCACCGTTAGTTCCCTTTCAGATTTTCGGATTGGACGTGGTGACTTGAAGTTAGTCAAGAATGCCCTTAAGGCGACAAAGACGCCATTATGAGTTTCAACTAGGCCGTGAGATAGGGCTCTTGGGAGTTGGATGTTCCTTCTGCGACATTGCAGATAAATTTGGCAGAAATGTAGACACTGTATGATTTCTGGCAGCGGTGGTCACGAGAATGTACGGACACATGTCAGTAACGAGGGTGAAGACCATCGTGTTCGGCGTATGGCTCAGAAGCATGGTACTGCATTTGCAGCAGTAATCTGAGCAGCAGCTGGCACCATACTGACACAAAGAAATAATACAAATCGGTTACGTCAAGGATAGCTTCCAGCCAGATGCTCTATAGCGTGCATTCCACTGGCCCCAAACCAACGCCATTTGCGGCTTCAGTGGTGTCAAGCGAGAGCTGATTGGTGGTCATCTACATCTACAACGTCATCTACATCTACACAGATACTCCGCAAGACACCGTAAGTTGCGTGGCGAAGCGTACCCTGTACCACTAATTGCCATTTCCCATCCTGTTCCATTCGCAAATAGAGCGAGGGAAAAACGACGTTCTATACGCCTTCGTATGAGCCCTAAATTCTAGTATCATGTCTTCGTGGTCCTTACGCACAGTGTATGTTAGTGGGAGCAGAATCAATGTTCGACAGTTAGCTTCAAATGCCGATTCTCTAAATTGTCTCAATAGTGTTTCCAGAAAAGAACGCCGCCTTCCCTCCAGGGATTCCCATCTGAGTTCCCGAAGCATCTCCGTAACACTTAAGTTTTGTTCGAACCTACCGGTAACAAATCTAGCAGCCCTTCTCTGAGTTGCTTCTATGTCTTCCTGCAATCAGACCTGGTATGGATCCCAAACACCCTAGCATTGCTCCAGGATAGGTCGCACCAGCGTCCTACAAGGGCTACAGGGTGGAGGTCTATTCTGTTTTCTGATGAAAGCTGGTTGTTCCTCGGTGCCAGAAATGGCGGTCTGTTGGTTAGAAGGAGATCAGTTGAGGGCTTGCAATCAATGTGTCTGCATGCTAGACACACTTGACCTATACTTTGTGTTATGGTCTGGGATGCGATTTCGTATGACAGCGGGAGCACTCACATGGTATCCCAAGAATCCCCAATGCAAATTTCCGCGTCATTAAGATGATTCTGTCTTTTGTGCTACCATTCATGAACAGTATAACATCATATCACGCGGTTTTCCAACAGGATAACCGTCGCCCACATACCGCTGTTGTACTTCAACATGCTCTACAGAGGTGTCGACATGTTCCCTTAGTCTGCTCGATCACCGGATCTGTCTCCAATCGAGCATATATGGCACACCATAGGACAATAACTTCAGAGTCATCCACAACAAGCATTAACCATGTACCACAGGCAACTAATATTCGGCACCTGTACAACACAATGCATGCACGTTTGCATTCTTACACTCAACATTCTAGGCATTACACCAGTTATTAATGTACCAGGATTTCACGTTTGCAGTGGCTTATCTCGTACTTACATTAGACTCTGATCTAGCAATTTTAATCACTGAAATATGTTACCTAGACGAAAGTATTTCCGAAATTTAATTATTGTACATTAACTCCTTTTTGGTGCTGCGAGGTTTTTTCCTTCAGTGTTTTTTTTGGGGGGCTGATGTGCAAATGGACGGAAATATAATTTTCATAAATGCGTTCAAACTTACTGCTTACCTATATGCAGCCGTTATTAAGCACTGTTGGCCGTCCGATTCCCTCACGAAGACACAACAGCTAAGTTGAAAAACCTATGCTGGAAGTTGTAGTTACTATTAGTGATAGTTGTAGATGGAACGGAAAACAAACAGTATAAGCATGTCAGTCAGTTCATAAGTATCTGCAGTCCACGAAATCTTCGCTGATGTAGAAGGCGTAGGCCCAATATTCGTCTTTTCAGTTTCTGTTCTTCTTACATCTACGTGTCAGGCACCTGGAGAAGGCTTTTAGATATTGAGTACTAACATACGAGGTGCGACAATAAAGTAATGAGACTGATTTTCTTTACAAGATGTGGTAACCCTGTAGCCGCAATATCTTTGACCTTGGTCTATAAGCTGCTTCTAGCCCAAGCGGCACATCGATGCAACCGCTCAGTCGTGAGTTGTGCTGTAATAATTTAACATGTGCTTGTGTCTCTCGTCACGGAAATGGAACCACGTAATATTGCGCAACGGTATGCCATTTCTTTTTGCATTAAATTGGGTGAAAACGCTACGACAACTCACGGTAAGCTTCAGAAGGCTTTTGGAGGGGAGGTTATGTCAAGAGCTCAAGTTTTTCGTAGGCATCAAATGTTTAGTGAAGGCACAACGAATGTTGAAGATGAAGACCGCATTGGGCGACCATCAACCTCACGGACGGATGTCATCTTGGCGTGGGTGCCTCCTGGACAAACAGTTAACCAATATTACTACAAAGAAATTTTAAAAAGACTTCGTAAAAGAGTTCTTCGTGTCCGTGCTAACACTGCTGATAATTGGATTGTGTATCACGATATTGCACCATTCCATACTGCTCTGTCAGTACAGAATTTTTTAACCTCAAAACAAATTTCAGTACTACCACAGCCACCTTATTCACCAGATATCGCCTCATGCGACTTTTTTCTATTTCCAAGAGTCGAAACGGCGGTCAAGGGACACCATTTTCAAACAACACAAGATGTCCAATAAGCTGTGACGTGGGTCTTGGAGAATGTTACAGAAGATGAGTTCCAGAAATGTTACCATCAATGGCAGAAGCACTGGAAAAAGTGTGCGCCATCCGAAGGGAACTACTTTGAAGGAGGCAACACTAAACTTGACTAAAACGGTAAGCAACAATGTTTTTCACATCCGTCTCATTACTTTATTGTCACACCTTGTATGCTGACAGCTATTATGCGGTACATCCAGAGGTAACATTCGTTCGCATTGACTGTGGGTGTCTGGAGGAGCAAAAGTGTAGTATTTTCCAAGCTTATTCGTACCGGAAATCAAAAGTAACCTACTCAATATTGTGCGGATGCTGCCACTGGCATTTCAGTGCGATAGTACATCAAACGTTCCATTCTGTTGTAACAGACAACTCTTGAAATATGGTAGCTGTAGGGAACATTTTACACCAACGTTATCCACATGTTGCCAGCATATGCCCCGCAGTGCACAGCACCCTTCATTGACTTAAGACGTTATGACACTAGAAGCACTTCCTGGCCTTAACATTGCCGCCAAAGTAATAATTATATCTACAAAGTACGGCAACGTTCCCAGTGCAATACTGTAGACTGAAACGGATGTGAGGTACGGTACATCAACTGTCATCCTCAAACCTCAAACTCCCACCTCGCACGCGATAGGCTGCTGTAGCATTATGTTCTGATGTTAAGGAAGAGGAAAGCTATAGTGGAAACAATTATTTGTCCGAACGTGCCTTTCGATAAAGGCCTCGGAGACTGCCATGCTAGAGGATGAGGCATGGAAGAGGCCTTACGGGTAGTTAAACTTATGTCGGATGGTATAACGATGGCAGGGGCATACAGTAGAGTACTGTTTTGTCATAAGTAGGCTACATGAGCCTTTTATTGTGCTTTTAGCTAACTTGAAGTCACTCCTCAAGGCGAGTAAAATATCTTCTGCAGAAGACTACTTAGTTATTAAAAATGGCGTGAAACGTAGGAAAGAGTTTGCGTACAAAACCATCCACGCGGTGGTAAACGTTCTGGATTCACGGAATAAGGGAGGAACTCTTACTGTAAGTGAAGACAGTCAACACTAAATAATTTTCTTGAACTTCATTTCGAAATATTGTTGCAAATCTCAAGGAATTTCCGAATGGTGTTGCTTCCTATTTAAAAGTTTGCCTCTGGACTGCTGCTAATCACGTATTCATATCAGTTTGGTGGCGACGACTCTGCAATAAGCAACGTTTCTGTACTTTGTCATCTAGGATTTTAAACGCACGACAAACGTCAGCTGCGGCAGGCAGCAACTGCTGTGTTCATGGTCGGATTGATGGAAAAGTCGGAAACAGGTTCGCTCCAATACGGACTGAAAAATTGTTGTCACTGCTGTGGAATCTTTGGCTACCAATTCTGATTGAACAGATACACAACATCCTTCGGAAAGTACCCTTCCTCCGTCGGATGAGAGCTCACTGTAACGGCCATTTGTACAGAGTGGTCAGAAACGGTCTGAAAAGCTTGTGTGTTGCAGGGTAGTTTGGGCTGAGAAATAATTGTTGAGAAAAAATTTAGGTACATTACACCCTTTTCAAGTTAATTGACATACAAGTTAGCCAATCAGGACGCTGCGTGCACAAATTCATGCGACCAGCCAGAGACGGTGTCACCAAACGTGTTCTTCGTTTGGTTTCCTAAAAGGAATAAGGGAGCGTTACAAATATTGGGACCGAGCGAGGTGGCGCAGTGGTTAGCACACTGGACTCGCATTCGGGAGGACGACGGTTCAATCCCGTCTCCGGCCATCCTGATTTAGGTTTCCCGTGATTTCCCTAAATCGTTTCAGGCAAATGCCGGGATGGTTCCTTTGAAAGGGCACGGCCGATTTCCTTCCCAATCCTTCCCTAACCCGAGCTTGCGCTCCGTCTCTAATGACCTCGTTGTCGACGGGACGTTAAACACTAACCACCACCACCACAAATATTGGACATGGGACGGCAGTAAGGATCGAACCCTAGGTAAAGGCTGAGCAGTCTCGTGCGATATCATCTATACCGTGATAACAACTGACACAAGTGGCATTTGGCGGGCTGAAATTTTCGAGCTCAATAGCCTGACTGGCTAACTTTCTTCTGATATACTATTGCTAATGCGATTCACAGGAACATTTTAACATATATAAATGTGAGCCACTCACGTAATTACCACTTTAAATTGAAGGGAGTAGTAGAATTCAACTTAAGATGGTATTCGTGATGTTTATGATCAATAAAGTGACAATTACTATGTTAAAATTCCATAGAGTTAGCTACGAAAGGCTTACCATTACTGCCGAAGCTAAAGGTTAATTGTTTTACCTATCTTCTATGCTGCTCTGCAGTAGAGCATCTTGTCTAGTCTGGTTTATGTATAAACCTTGGTGAAAAGTAACGCCCTCGAATTTTCTATGTGGAAACCCTTAAAACTCTTTAAATAAAACAAATTTTATTAACATTCTACATTTTTGTTCTTCATGCCAATATATTTGTTTCTCAACATATTCACTCTGGCGACGAACACATTTCTCCCATCGAGAGTCTCGTTTGTTGATACCGTCACTGCAGAACGTCTGACCCTACTGACCGTATGTTATAGGCGACGGCGCTCCAGACAATCACACTTAGCGTTTGTCCCCTACGCCGCTCAACAATACAGTCTGCTCGACTGCGTTCAACACGATAGCGTCGAACGCGTGTGCGTCCATCACTGCAGGACAAGTTGAAGCGTGACTCTTCCGAAAACACTTCATTTTGCCACTCAGCACACCAGTGTCGGCGTTCGTGTTCCCATTGCAGCGTGCGGCATTGGTGGGTTCTGTCCAACGGAAGTGGACGCAATGGGATGCTTGCCAACAGTAAAGCCCGCAGAAAATGGCTTCGATCCGTCAACCGCAGACATGTCTATTCGCGTTGCAGTGCTCCAATGTCTCTCCAATACTGTCGACGTAGCTATTCTGCCCTTTACGGCCAAGTGGACAAGTTGGAGATCATCTCGCGTTGCGGACACATTGTGTCGTCCAGTACCCTGTAGGCACTGAGTACGGTCCTCTTCTCTCCACTGGTGTGGCATACGCCTCACGGTTGAAGCAGCATGTCCTATACGAGTCCCAATGTCACTGAACGACAGAATCGCCTCCAGAAAACCAATCATTCTGCCCCGTTCGAATGCATACACGTACTGACATCCCACCCTGTGATATCGGCGAGGTATTGTGGCACTAGCTTACACGTTTCCACTTCGTACGACTGAACGCTGCACAACACTGACCGCTGCACAACACTGACCGCTGCGGTCTCACAAAAGAGGGGTCTGTTACACTTACGTGACACCATCTGTCCAATATTTAAATCACTTCCTCTGTTCTACACGTCCTTCTATCGTGGCGTGCCGCAGACCATTCCTGCTGAATTTTAAGTTCTTACGAATAGTAGTCTGGACCTCACGATGGTCAATTTTAGGCCCCCTCCCTTGTACAGTGTCTGAAAATTCGAACAAAAATCCATTACGTAAATATTTGACCTAAATGTGGGAAGGTAGCTCATTGGTTCAGTATGCCACACGGTCAACAATAGACGTTTGACTTATGACTCTGCTTGCGTAAGGAAACAATGCAAACCGAAATAAAATAGTGTTCAAATATCCTCCTTTGTAGGGTGTGTAATAAATATGTACAATAATTAATGTTATTTATGGTTGGGTATAATAATTATGTGTTGTTTATGGCTGTTCAAAGCAGATATCTGTCAAAAAATGCGTAAAGACCTATTATAGGTTAAGTGAACATCTTAGAGACTTTGGCACATTAAGCCATAATATTCTGAAGTGGCAGCAGTCGAACAAGGAGGCCAGCGGAGTTTCTACATCTACATTTACATCCATACTCCGCAGGCCACCTGACTGTGTGTGCCGGAGGGGTACCTTGAGTACCTCTATCGGTTCTCCCTTCTATTCCAGTATCATATTGTTCGTGGAAAGAAGGATTGTCGGTATGCCTCTGCGTGGGCTCTAATCTCTCTGATTTTATCCTCATGGTCTCTTCGCGACATATACGTAGGAGGGAGCAAAATACTTCTCGACTCCTCGGTGAAGGTATGTTCTCGAAACTTCAACAAAAGCCCGTACCGAGCTACTGAGCGTCTCTTTTGCAGTCTTCCACTGGAGTTTATCTATCATCTCCGTAACGCTTTCGCGATTACTAAATGATCCTGCAACGAAGCGCGCTGCTCTCCTTCGGATCCTCTCTACCTCTTCTACCAACCCTATCTGGTACGGATCCCACACGGGTGAGCAATATTCAAGCAGTGGGCGAACAAGTATACTGTAACCTACTTCCTTTGTTTTCGGATTGCATTTTCTTAGGATTCTTCCAAT
Source organism: Schistocerca cancellata (assembly GCF_023864275.1). Taxonomy (NCBI): domain Eukaryota; kingdom Metazoa; phylum Arthropoda; class Insecta; order Orthoptera; family Acrididae; genus Schistocerca; species Schistocerca cancellata. Next base: position 765,002,925 of record NC_064627.1, read on the forward strand.
GAATCTCAGTCTGGCATCTGCTTTATCGACGATCAACTTTATATGATCATTCCATTTCAAACCACTCCTAAGCCCTACTCCCAGATAATTTATGGAATTAACTGCTTCCAGTTGCTGACCTGCTATATTGTAGCTAAATGATAAAGGACTGTCTTTCTATGTATTCGCAGCACATTACACTTGTCTACATTGAGATTCAATTGCCATTCCCTGCACAATGCACGCCAGCAGTCAGCACGTCGACAGATCAACGACCGAGCAGACGGGCAATGCTTCAGAGAATAGCAACGACCAGCGCAGTTCGAACATCAGCTGTCAATACTCCAGGAACTGTCATTTTACTGAACTCACGTGCGTGGCGTATCTAGCGATGCGGAGGAAGACGACAGGGCAATGCCCGACCATGCGTAGAGGTAAAACAAGGAAAGCCGGTAGGTGTGTCGACATTGTTCACGTTTCTGCCCAACGTGAGAAGCATAGATCAACGAAAGAAGAGTCAGTCGCCGCCCTAGAAATTCCACGACATTGGTGGAAACAGCGAATAAATACCTCCTACAAACGGGCATGAGGTGGTCCTTCGAGGGGAGAAAGAAGAGATGATGAAACGTTGCCTGGACAGACTAACTGATGATTAGTCAGCGGACGTCACACTTCGCTGCATTGACTTAGCCGCTACGCTACTCGACAGCAGAAAATGTCGGTACGCGCCAATAGGTCAACGTGGAAGATGCCATCCTAGATTTTATCAGAAAGAAGTTCGCGTGCTACTCACGCAGGTGGCTGGTGAGGACGAAGGGACTGTTTCGCTCACATCTCACACACTAAGCCAAGGATAGAGACCATTCCACGGCCGACAAAATGTCGCTTTCCCTCCCGCCATGCCCCTGAGTCGTCACTGAAACTCAGTGTCTAGTGTGTATATTAATGACCTGTCATCTGCTACATTACCAGATGCCAAGTTTGTCATATTTGCAGTTTCCAGAATGAGGTCCCGAGTTCGAGTCTCGGTCGGGCACACAGTTTTAATCTGCCAGGAAGTTTCATATCAGCGCACACTCCGCTGCAGAGTGAAAATCTCATTCTGGAAACATCCCCCAGGCTGTGGCTAAGCCATGTCTCCGCAATATCCTTTCTTTCAGGAGTGCTAGTTCTGCAACGTCCGCAGGAGAGCTTCTGTAAAGTTTGGAAGGTAGGAGACGAGATACTGGTAGAAGTAAAGCTGTCAGACCAGGCGTGAGTCGTGCTTCGGTGGCTCAGATGGTAGAGCACTTGCCCGCGAAAGGCAAAGGTCCCGAGTTTGAGTTTCGGTCGGGCATACAGTTTTAATCTGCCAGGAAGTTTCATATTTGCAGTTGATACAAACATTGCAATAAATAGTTCAAAAATGGCTCTGAGCACTATGGGACTCAACTGCTGAGGTCATTAGTCCCCTAGAACGTAGAACTAGTTAAACCTAACTAACCTAAGGACATCACAAACATCCATGCCCGAGGCAGGATTCGAACCTGCGACCGTAGCGGTCTTGCGGTTCCAGACTGCAGCGCTTTTAACCGCATGGCCACTGCGGCCGGCTGCAATAAATAGTAAATCAAATATAAATTTAGAAAGGGTAGTTAATCAAATTTTACTGACATTAATAAGTGGTCAATTCACCGTCATTAAACTTTGAAAACACCCACTATAAGAGGTTCAGAACTTACAAGAGATTTCCTTCTGGTGTGTGTATAAAATATGATGACGTGGAAATAGGGGAAGTTGAGAGTGTAAAATTCTTGGGATTACAACTTGATAATAAATTCAGTTGGGAGCAACACTCTAACGAACTGCGAAAGCGCCTAAACAAGTTTGTGTTTGTAATGAGAATGATGTGAGACATTTGAGATGTAAATATAAAAAAAACTGGCATATTTTGCTTATTTTCACTCCATTATGTCATGTTGTTGTTGTTGTGGTCTTCAGTCCTGAGACTGGTTTGATGCAGCACTCCGTGCTACTCTATCCTGTGCAAGCTTCTTCATATCCCAGTACCTATTGCAACCTACATCCTTCTGAATCTGCTTGGTGTATTCATCTCTTGGTCTCCCTCTACGATTTTTACCCTCCACACTGCCCTCTAATACTAAATTGGTGATCCCTTGATGCCTCAGAACATGTCCTACCAACCGATCCCTTCTTCTACTCCAGTTATGCTACAAACTTCTCTTCTCCCCAATCCTATTCAACACCTCCTCATTAGTTATGTGATCTACCCATCTAATCTTCAGCATTCTTCTGTAGCACCACATTTCGAAATCTTCTATTCTCTTCTTGTCTAAATTATTTATCGTCCATGTTTCACTTCCATACATGGCTACACTCCATACAAATACTTTCAGAAACGACTTCCTGACACTTAAATCTATCCTCGATGTTAACAAATTTCTCTTCATCAGAAATGCTTTCCTTGCCATTGCTAGTCTACATCTGATATCCTCTCTACTTCGTCCATCATCAGTTATTTTGCTCCCCAAATAGCAAAACTCCTTTACTACTTTATGTGTCTCATTTCCTAATATAATACCCTCAACATCACTCGACTTAATTCGACTACATTGCATTATCCTAGTTTTGCTTTTGTTGATGTTCATCTTATATCCTCCTTTCAAGACACTATCCATTTGATCAACTGCTCTTCCAAGTCCTTTGCTGTCTGACAGAATTACAATGTCATCGGCGAACCTCAAAGTTTTTATTTCTTCTCCATGGATTTTAATACCTACTCCGAATTTTTCTTTTATTTCCTTCCATGCTTGCTGAATATACAGATTGAATAACATCGGGGAGAGGCTACAACCCTGTCTCACTACCTTCCCAACCACTGCTTCCCTTTCATGCCCCTCAACTCTTATAACTGCCATTTGGTTTCTATACAAATTGTAAATAGCCTTTCGCTCCCTATATTTTACCCCTGCAACCTTCAGAATTTGAAAGAGAGTATTCCAGTCAACATTGTCAAGAGCTTTCTCTAAGTCTACAAATGCTAGAAACGTAAGTTTGCCTTTCCTTAATCTAAGATAAGCCGTAGGGTCAGTATTGCCTCACGAGTTCCAATATTTCTACGGAATCCAAACTGAGCTTCCCCAAGGTCGGCTTCTACTAGTTTTTCCATTCGTCTGTAAAGAATTCACGTTAGTATTTTGCAGCCGTGACTCATTAAACTGATAGTTCGGTAATTTCCACATTTGTCATCACCTGCTTTCTTTGGGATTGGGATTATTATATTCTTCTTGAAGCCTGAGGGTATTTCGCCTGTCTCATACATCATACCAGATGGTAGAGTTTTGTCAGGACTGGCTCTCCCAAGACCGTCATATTGTATCATATTTTGGGGTAACTCCTCAAACAGGGAAAAAATTTTTAGAGTACAGAAGCGTACAACAAGAGTAATGAGTAGTGTAAATCCAAGAACATCATGTCGAAACCTATTCAAAGAATTGGGCATATTAACCACAGCTTCTGTGTATATTTATTCCTTAATGAAGTTTGTTGTGAATAATACATCCGCCGGCCGGAGTGGCCGTGCGGTTCTAGGCGCTACAGTCTGGAACCGAGCGACCGCTACGGTCGCAGGTTCGAATACTGCTTCGGGCATGGATGTGTGTGATGTCCTTAGGTTAGTTAGGTTTAATTAGTTCTAAGTTCTAGGCGACTGATGACCTCAGAAGTTAAGTAACATAGTGCTCAGAGCCATTTGAACCAATAATACATCTCTTTTTCCAACTAACTGCTTATTACACAGTATCAATACTAGCAATAAGAACAATATACACAAAGATTTAAAATAACTTACTCTTGCCCAGAAAGGAGTCCAGTATTCAGCAACGCATATTTTCAATAAGTTACCAGCAACCATTAGGAGTTTAGTTTCAGACAAGGCACAATTTAAACATAATTTAAAAGAATTTTTGGTGGCCAGCTCCTTCTATTCCATCCATGAGTTTCGCAACAAGTGCAGTAGACCATTTTAATGAAAATTTATTATACTTTAATTTTTGACAATACTTGGTTGTAACAGCCAAGTAACTGCCTACTGTGTGAACGATGGATGTATGGAAAGCAGATGTAAGTCTTAAGTCTGTAAATAGTGGAAATTTAATTTTAAATCTTGTACATAATCTGACTCTTCTTATCTGAGTATCACTGAAATGAATAATTTAATTTTTGACAATGCTTGATTGTAATAGCCAAGAAACTAGCAAATGTCTGAATGATGGATTTAATGAAAGCATATGTAAGTATTAAACCTATAAATATTAAAAGTGTAAATTTAATTCATGTACATAATTTTACTGTTTATTGACTGAGGATCATTTAAATTAATGAAACTCAAGTTTTTCTAATTACTTTTTTGTAATGTGTTTATCTGACGTGTTCCACCGCCAGGAGGATTCCCTCTTTCATAGGTCTATGGAATGAATAATTAATCTAATCAAATCTAATCTGAAACACCGACCAGCACACCTTATCACTGAGCGAGTTGGTGCGGTGGTTAGCGTACCGGACTCGCATTCGGGAGTATGACCGTTCAAATTCCATACCTGTCATCCTGGTTTACTTTTTACTTGATTTCTCTATATCGCACGAATCAAATGCCGAAATGGACCCTTTGAAAACGGCATGGCTCATTTTCTTCCCTGTCGTAATCCGAGCTTGCGTTCGTCTCTAACGATCGCTCTGTCGACAGCACATCAAACTCCAGTCTTCTTGCCTCCCTTCTTCCTCGCTGACATAATGAAAGCTGTTTTTGCCGTGTACAGGCAAAATAAAGGCACACCTTGAACTTATAAAATTAGTCTTATTGTAAATTAGTATATTATTTTTCACCTCAGTATTGTTGTTGGCAGATAGCTTCTGAGGGCAGCGTGCAAGGCTGTAAGCGGTGGCTGCGTCAGCCCCTCAGAGTGCCGTTGTGTACACAGCAGTAAAACCTGCCAGCAAATAAAGGGTCTGTCGTCGCTGGAGGCAGAGATACGCAGAAAATAAGCGGCCGGACTTAACACCGCCAGAGGCAAAGTGGCGCCGTAATTATGGGGGGGCGCGCGCCGGACCGGATCTTCTTAATCGGGAGAATGCGAGGGGAGGAAAAAGAAATAAAAAAAGAGAGAAAAGAGAAAACGAGAAAAAAGCCGAGCGCGCCACGTCCGCCACGCCGTCTGAATTTGCATTTCAAATGTGTATTCAATTACGGCGGCCGGCGCGTCGCGCGGCAGGCCTAACTATCGGGCGCCGTCCACTACGGGCAGAAAACAACGCAGGCAGCTGGGCAGCGGCACTGGCGAACAGATGTCGGCGGGCGCCTCTGACTGCCGCTGCCAATCTGACACACTGGTCCGAGGACAGGGAGTTCTGTCTGTCGCTGCCACTGTGTGCGTGAGATAAGAAATAACTATACATTCTGAGATCTTCATAGCAGCACGTGGTTATCAGTAGCGAGACACGCCTGAGCGAGGGCTATTCCTACGCGAAATGGAAACCACAGTGAAAGTCGGATGAAGCTTTGCAGAGATGAGGTGGGCAATGTCTCCAGTAAGTCCGTCGATCGCGCCACGTCGCTCTACTCAGTTCTGAGCTTACAGTGAGCACGTAAAGATGCCTAGATACTAGTGTCTCCCGCCAAGTATGAGAACCTGGTAACAGATTTCACTGGTGTCATGGAGACCACATAACAACTATTACGCGTTTTCTTCTTCGTGACAATTCTCTGCCGCACTCTGCAGCAGCAGTGAAGATGGTCCTACAGCGTTTTCGATGGTAAATGTTTGATCACCAACAATACAGCCCTAAGCTTCATCTCTGATCACATAAACCACTGGTTGTGAAGTGTCATAGACAACGTGCGGTAGACTAGCGAAGAGAACTGGTGAAAGCACAAGGTGGCTGCCTTCTGCGATGAAGCGTACTGGAAAGTTGGTATAACGCTACGACAATTAAGTCGGAAGCGTCGAGTATGTAGGGAAATAGCTGTGAGGTGGTTTCGTTTTCGTGATCGACAGGATCTTACTTTCCGAATAACACTTGTATAATCCAATTCTTTATAAGTTTGACGTGTTTTCATATATCAGCACCTAATGTACTGAAAAATGGAAACACTGCATCTAACATTAACAGCCACACAAAATTTGTATGACATAATGTCATTAAGTAATTGCGATTGAATGTTATAAACAATTGTGTCCTACTTCCTCGCATTCATGCACTTAGAACCTCGTGCTATGGATGCACCGGCACTATGAAAGTGTTTAATCATTTAACAGAGGAATTCCAAATCAGTAAAGAGCCTTGACAGGGTTATCCACTCTCTCCTCTGCCTTTTCAAATTTGTCTGGAATAATAATGCATGGAGAAGTAAATGAGACTGATAGAAAACTCAGTGGGGGATGATGAAGTATCTGCTGGTGACCAGGTGATAAGTGACAATGATAGGGAAGACTATGTGCTGTGGAAGATAGAATATAACAGGTATTCAGAATGAGATTTTCACTCTGCAGCAGAAGTAAGGCTGTGAGGACGGGCCGTGAGTCGTGCTTGGGTAGCTCAGTTGGTAGAGCGCTTGCTCGCGAAAGGCGGAGGTCCCGGGTTCGAGTCTCGATCCGGCACACAGTTTTAATCTGCCAGGAAGTTTTCTAACAGGTATTTAAAAAAAACACAAAGAACTTTTAATATGTGATAGTAGATTGTGACTACTGCTTGATTCAAAAGCTGGTAATTTTAGTATTAGATGCTGTTATTGTTTGAAATATCTACGAATGGAAAAAGAGAGTAGAAGATACTAAAAACAGCTTAGGGCAAGAGAAAAGTGTTATTCAATAATTAAATTCTAACTTATGGCGTAAAAAGATCAAAGCAAAACAATAAAGCTTAAACACAAAGTAAGAAACATATGTGTATGTTGGTTAGGAGTTTGGAAAATATACAGTGAAAAAGGTCAGCTCGTAGCCATGTAAATGAATTTCTGAAGCCGAAGTGCTGGAGTTTCAAGATCAGATCTTATCAGATGAAATCAAATATGGAAAATGGAAGTGGAAGGAAACATAGAACTATTTACTGAGGTGAACAGGTTACATTAGTATGGCCTTTAGAAGGAATGACTGCATAATAGACACCTAAAGAAAGTGTGCAAATGGATCCCAGAGTGAAAAAGGAAAATAAGTCGACAGCGTCGACAGATGTGGATGAAGTAAGAAATCAACAACTCATTGATCCTGTTCTTAGTTTACAAACTTCAGAATGTTCCCAATCGTCATCTTGTTGATTTTCTATTTCCTCCACATCTGTCTGATTTTTCTTTTCATGCGAATTTTACTGCTCCAGTTATGTGAGTTTTTGCAGAGATACCAGTTCAGAGTCTTTGCCTTGCCTTCCTACTCCAGTGTTCTTGCAGAATATGTTTCTGCACATCCTGTGTTGTTCGTTGCAGTTTGGACAAACAATATACCTTAGTTGGTTCAAATGGCTCTGAGCACTATGGGTCTTCTGAGGTCATCAGTCCCCTAGAACTTACAACTACGTAAACCTAACTAACCCAAGGACATCACACACGTCCATCCTCGAGGCTGGATTCGAACCTGCGACCGTAGCGGTCGCGTGGTTCAATATACCTTAGTCACCATAAAATTTGTTCTCCTTTAAAATCAATAACAGTTTCCTCTCTTTTCTTCTGAACCTCTACACAATCTCTTTCAAAATTCAGACGAGCCTTCTGCTCAATCAACAACTCAACAGGTAAAATTATGGCCAATCCTAGCCCTGTCACCAATATCGCTGACAAATCGTATTCTTCTCCGCTCAGCTTCATTATAAGTAATATTTATTTATCTAACTTTCTGCGCCTACATCGCCTGTGATACATGTACGACACACTGGAAGACATATTGTCTTTCCTTTTTGCGGTAATCACTTTGTGTACAGCTTCTGCAGCAAAGCATTTTCTTGACTACCTGAGTCTAGCAAAACTTTTACTCTCATTCTAAGACTATCACTTTCTATTATACGCTGCATAATCTAGTCAAACTTTTCAGCATTTTCACACATCAAATCATAAATCAGTTTTGTCATGACTTCTGATTTACACATTGACATGAATGCTGGTCCCGCATCATCTGTTCCTGCCCTGTCTGTGTCAGGAATTTGACATAGTTTTCCTCCTTCGGTCAGGGTGCAGCATGTGAGAGCCGTTGTTTACACTTAGCTCACTGTCAGCTGACTCAACTTCATATATTGTTACGCGCACTATGTTGTGACGGCTGTCCACTGCACTGTAAATGGTGATTTTCTTGACCTTGAAAATTTCGCTCATATACTCTGTCGTATTCTAGATTGCACCACGGGCCACCATATGCTCTACGGTTCACGAAGATAAGAGAAATTAAGGCTCATAAGGAGGCATATAGACAGTCGTTCTTCCATCGCTCTGTTTGCGAGTGGAACAGAGAGTACCACCCGCACTGCACGGTGGCTTGCGGAGTATGAATGTAGATGTAGATATCGATGCAGATCATTAAGCGACTGTGCACCGGTATTACTCTCTCCGTTTCCAAATATTTTTGAACATATTCAGGCTCTTCATATCCGGGAAGCTCGTACAATATATCCAGTTGTTCCTATGCTAAATTTATATCTTCAAAACCGTCCTTGGCAATCGCCAGTTCTTGAACTGATTCCGGCAGTTTACGTTTGATGAAATATACTGTTGCTTCTCTCTTGTTCGTCCGTCGAAACACAGGTTCCTCTCATAGACTTTATCATGTTTTCTGCTGAATTTTCTTACTTTGTACAAATTATTGGCATATCATTAAGGTTTTTGGTGGACCAGTACAGCTTTAAGAGTTGAAGGGGTTGATGGAAGAAAGTGCTAACCCATGAGAGCATAATTTTGAGTTATTGCATGTTATGTGTTTGGTTAAACCGATAAATCGTAAATCACAAGAGACTTATTTGTAACTTTCTTATCATTTGTTACAGTATTTGTGTAACTATCTGTTGAAAATTTACTTTCAAATCAAATTATTTACTTAAAACTTCGTCCGTACTACTGTGGGTCAGCACTGTCATAATCAAAAAGTTTTTGGAAAAGCTTTCGCAACAAATATGTGACATGTCTTACGTCAAAGAGTTGCATACTAGAGTCACTAAACGTAAGAGAGAGAAGAAATATCACCATAATAGCCCATAAAATGTTCAAAAAGTAACGATGTCAGTCTCTCTGTAGTGACTAAATTCATGCACAAAGCGTTTCCGAACTTATGAATTCATTTTCATTTCCATTCGAAAGCAGAACGCTGAAGAATCAAAACATTTCTCATAAATACACTATAGCTCAATGTCAGTAAAATTCTGAAGGAAGAAAGAAGGTTTTTTTTAAGTGTAGTCACTACACTAACAATGAGAATCTGGACACGCGCTTTCTTCGTGATTCATTTGAAAGCTTTCAGTACAATATTTCATATCACATATTTTTCCTTTATGAAATGTGGTTCACTATATTTACTAGTTCTTTACCTCGTTTTAGTAGTGAAACATTTAAAAAGGCTGTGTTCACTTCAATTTTGACGTTCACTGACATGTAGTTCATCTGTTCCCAAAAAATGGTCCAAATGGCTCTATGCACTGTGGGACTTAACATCTGCGGTCATCAGTCCCCTAGACTTAGAACTTCTTAAACCTAACTGACCTAAGGACATCACACACATCCATGCCCGAGGCAGGATTCGAACCTGCGACCGCAGCTGCAGCGCGGTTCCGGACTGAAGCGCCTACAAACGCTCGGCCACAGCGCCCGGCTCATCTGCTCCCATTTAAAGCGAACATCATGTTCGAAATGGATACCTTGGGCATCATCAGAGTTTCTCTTTGTTGCGCTCAGATTGGCTCTCAGTTGTTGCAACGTAAAACGAAACTGTAGCTGCAACAATTACACACGCGTTAATTTTTATATAATACAATGCGTTTATATGTTAGTAACATAAAAGAATTCCCCAAAATTTCAACAAAACTGTGTGTAAGAGTTTTGAAGCTCGACTGGCGGCAATATAATGCTGAGACACACTTGTGGTATCTTCAGCATCGGATGTATTCACGGGTGCACAATCAGACTTTACATCACTGTCATCAGTAAAAGGATTGCTGTCTTCATAAACATCCCCACTAGGTATCCATCTGTGTAATCGATTACAAAAGTTCGACGTCACTGCCATATTGGCACCGTGGCATGCAATTGTTTTCATCTGCCAACAAAAACATAAATATGTTAAGGTAACAAGCACTTTCTAGCGGTTCAAATGCAACTACTTGTTCCCGGAATGTAGTAGAGTTGAAAATGAAATAGATAACGTGATCAGACTAATTTTCAAAAGTCAAGGATTAGCACTTTTTTCGACGGACTCCTTCTCTGAATCAGCAACCGTCTCTCATTTCTATCCACTTTTCATCACTTAGTACAACGAAGCGAATTTTCCGTTGTTCGTCATATGGTTCAGGTAGCACACTTTTGATTTGATTTAAAAAAATACATCAGCAACTAATTTCTATGTGGACAAAATATTCTAAAATTCTCAATACTGAAAAGAAGTTCGTCGTTTTGTATTCCCGTTAATTTACTTCTTGTTGCGCCGCTTTGCTCTGTATTGTTTCACTTTTTTCACTTGTCACCGAACTCCATTCTTAACATTGTCAATGAGTGATGGTATCTTCCTTACTTCTTCGAAAACCCCGTCCACTAGGTGTATAAGAGTATTTTGTACCGACACTATTTCAGTGATGCGATGTTCGAACATTTTGTCAATGGCGTGCAACTGATTTTGACACTTGTGAATTTCGTCGTTGATGAGTTCTGTCAACTGTGTATCATGGTTTGCAATGTTTACACTTAGTTCGTCCTGTCTTCATAGAACTCTTTAATACGTTGTTCACATTCTGTTGTTCTCTGAAAATTTCTGGTCGAGCACCTTGATTAGGACTGTACACCTTTCTGAGACCGATCTATATGTGTACCTTTCATGTCTCGGTGTCCCCGGGTTAGATGACGTTTGAGCACTCAACTTCCTATGTTTACCGACAAAGTACAGTGCCCTATCCCAGAATCTCCCCACATCGCAATGCTATTTACTTTAGTTCCAATGCTAATTGAGTTACCTTCACATAACGAGTGCATTGTCCTCGTTGTCCGCGGAGGTGAATTTGCGTAGACACTACAAATAACGTATCTTCTCCACATATTCAGACAGCCAATAAGCACAGAAAATTCTATCAGCCCCCGAAACGTGATCAAAAATCATTGCAGAATGCCACAGATCCCTCGAGATACTAAAGGAAAGCATCAGGGTAAACCTGCTGTGGGTTCCAGGTCACTCACGAATCAGTGGCCATGAACAATCTCATAGGATGGCGAGGAAAGGTGCGACAACTCTATTTATTGGACCAGAACCTGCCCTAACCACCGCTGTGGCCATGTTTAAATAAAAGTTACTCAACTGGATGAGAACACAGCACGTAGAATATTGGACAATGATCCAAAAACGAAAATATGGTAAGCCAATGATGCCAATGCCATGTTATAAGAGAAGCTGTGTACTCGGGCCTGTAACAGGAGACAGCATAAACTCATGATAGGACTAATGACAGACCATGGGAGCGTAAAGAAACGCCTACACACGGTGGGTATAGAGAAGGCAGCCCCTGTGTGCTCTGTAATGCATGTTCATACACATAACTCGACATTGTGCCGAGTACGGCGTTGAAGTAGTGGCCTGTGGTTACCCATTATGGCATCCTGCCACAAACGTTACCTTTGGCACAGAAAGACACCCTTGAGACTCCTACAGAGTTCCATACACGAGGATAACGCTATCTGGAAATGCCCCCTCCCAGTAAGTAACTGTGCACTTGCACCAACATTTGTAATCAATGAGCGAAGTATTAAACCTTTCCAGAGTAATGAATCAAAGGTTTTACACTACCGAAATCAAACATTAGCAACCTAATAATGAAAATCTTTATTCCTGCACAGATCAGATGAGACTGCACAGCACAAACAATTAACGAGAAATACAGTGGGTGAGAATAAACTGCCGGCCGCAGTGGCCGTGCGGTTCTGGGCGCTACAGTCCGGAGCCGAGCGACCGCTATGGTCGCAGGTTTGAACCCTGCCTGGGCATGGATGTGTGTGATGTCCTTAGGTTAGTTTGGTTTAATTAGTTCTAAGTTCTAGGCGACTGATGACCTCACCAGTTAAGTCGTATAGTGCTCAGAGCAATTTGAACCATTTTCTTGAGAATAAACTCTGCGTATAACAAACATCACAAACTATTGTTGGGAAAGGTGTAATAGGAATACAGATGAATCCTCTTACTTCCTGTGGATATAAATTTTGGATATCGCAGTCTGACTGTAAATAGAATTCGAAAGTTGATTATTATTGTGAACAGACAAAATGTCCTAACAAACCATGTTCGCAAATTTCAAAATTTATGGAAGAAAGCTCTTCACAGACAGTGAACTAACACTCGACTTTCCCTAACTGTAAACGTGCAAATATTCTTACCAAAAGACAGAGCCACTTCAAGAAATGCTATTACGGCAAACATCTGCTATTTATATATCTTCACAGTGCTCGCTGCTATGCTCGATCGCCGCGCCCAGACGTAGGCTAACTGACAGGACGGGGCCCAGCGCCCGTCTGAATCGGACTCTCTAGTTCAGCGCCTCGCGCCCTCTTCTAAAAAAACTTTCCTGCTCGGCGAACCGCGCCCTTCTGACTACAGAAATTTCCTATTTGCCACACCGTTCCCGTCTGCTATCCGTCGCAACAAAGTGCTGCTCGCCATGCGGTTTCATCAGGACCGATCCAAAAAGGCCTTCAGCAAATCGGAGTGACTCCGTGCCTTTTTAGCACCAACTGAATCATCTTACACCATTTCATACACTTCTCCATTGTCTTTGCAACAGAAATACAGCTAACTGGCTCTTTGCTCGCTAAAACGAGGCAGTTCTGCAATTACTTCTGAAGTCACCAACCACACAACGAATCGTTGAGTTCTACCGTTTCTGCCGGCCGCGGTGGCCGAGAGATTCTAGGCGCTTCAGTCCGGAACCACGCGGTTGCCACGGTTGCAGGTTCGACTCCTGCCTCGGGCATGGATGTGTGTGATGTCCTTAGTTAGGTTTAAGTAATTCTAAGTCTATGGGACTGATGACCTCAGATGTTTAGTCCCATAGTGCTTAGAGCCATTTGAACCATCTACCGTTTTCAGCGGGAAACACTTCCAACTGGCGTGGGTGATATTAAAATGAATGTAGCGCCATTCTGTCGTGAGAGCCAGTGTTCTGCCCACATCGTTGCAGCGTCCGTTGGAGTCACCCACACCGTTTTCTCCCCAGTCAACGTCCTGAACTGTTTCGCAGAAAATAAGTTCCACCACCCCCGACGCGACAAATGTGTATTTTCACAGGTTCGTCGTCTCTGAGGCGTGCGATGCCAGTTTGGTGGGCGGGAGGCGCCTTAACTTCAGTACAGTCAGTTCTCCGAAAAGCCGCCTTGCCCCTCTGCCTTTGTGGGGGGCTGACGCCCATTAGCGAGCTGGGAGCCAGCCTCAACTCAGAGCGGACAGAAAGTAATCCAGACCAGAAAATTTAATTATGCTGAAATTCTTCTAAATGTACACTAAACACGGTCAACCTCTTACCCAAATGCATTGTTATTACCTTTGTCTGACGACGTATTTACTGATTAATGATTGAATAGGAAAAAATAGCGCGAATAAAGTCTGAGGGGTGAACTGGAGGTGTCTGAATGAACAGACGCCTTTCAGCATCTAGTAACAGCCCCACACCTAATCGCCCAATATGAAACTTAGGAGATCGGTACACATGGAATATTTGGGCATCGAGTCCTGAAGAAATTGTGTCTAATAAAGAAGTAGTAGAAAGCGTCTGACTACTGCTTAAAGGCACTAATTGCCTTCTCGTATGATGCGGAGTGAATCAGCACAGCAAACTCTGTTTCACTGCGGGCGGTTGTGGGGTGGGATCGTTGTTCTCTTCTCTCACTTTACAAGTAAAATCAGTTCCGCTGACTCCCTCAGTTCATTTTCAATATTAGGATGTATCTCGCATTTCTGTCCAGTTCTCGTCACCAAAGTACCAGCTTTACACCCCATTCTTGATGAGCTGAAGTGAATTTTCCGTTGTGCGTCACGCAGTTCGGGTATCAAGTCCTTCAAGAGATCTACGAAATCCATTGGACGCTAATTGCCATGTAGGTCCAATGTTGTAAAATGCCCGATACTGAAAAAGACTTCATCGTTTTGTATTCCCATTAAGTAGCTTCCTGTTGCTGCTCCTTTGCGTTGTAATTATTTCACGTCGTCATCCACTTTTTGCCCAACCTCATGCTTAACATTGCCAACAGTGGTGCCGTATTCTATACCTCTTTGCAAGGTTCTTCAGCTCTGTGTACACAAACACTTTCATCCCACCCTATATCAATGATGCGATATTCGAATGTTTTGTCAGTGGCTTGAATCAAATATTATAATTCTTGAAATTCGTCGTTTGTGAATTTTCTCAAGTGTTTACAGTGAATTGCAATTTTTCCGATGATTTTGTTCTGTACTTCAGCGATTCTCGTTTTGACCTTCACAAAACGTTACGCACATTCTGTTGCTCCCTGCAAATTTCTGATCGAATATCTACATGACCATTACAAAATCTTCTGTCATCGAACTACATACGTACGTTTCTTGTCTGGATGTGTCCAGGATAGATGACAGTTTAGCAATCGGGCTCCTTATATTTCCCGACCAACTGCATTTCCCTATATCAGAATTTCTCGTCATCTCACAGCATGCATGGATGTTCGAAGGAACATTGCGTAGGACATTTTTAACAACACAGGCACTGTAATATCGTATTTATCTGCCGATACCAGGCAGCGACTTTCAATTAAAGGTGTATTCCCCCTTTACGAAAATTACATAAGGTGTACGAGTGCAGGTTGTGACGCATAAGTGACGAATTATAGAAGTTTGGATCTGTCCGTGGGTCATGCACGATGACGCTCTTCTCGATTCGGACGCCAGTGCGGCCTGGTATTTCGTGGTCAGCCACAAATATATGAATCGCCAAATGCACATTCATATGGCAGAGTCTCTGTGATGTCTCCATTACCATCAACTGATACGGATGAACACCGTCTCCAGCGTAGGGGTGTGGAGGTTAACGAGACTGAAGTTGGCCCTCATTTATCGCATGACCTCAACTGCAGTGACTCCGACATCTGTTCTTATCCCGGATATAAAGTCCTATCCGCTTACTAAGATGCATGCAGTGATATGGGTTAAGGGATTGACCATATTGTGTCTTTACGGGGGTGGTGACAAACACTTTCTCGATTTTTGGGCCTTCCTGTTGGAATACTTCGCTAATAATCTGGATAGTGTCTTCTTAGAGCCTTGCCGCATGTGGGGTGTGGCAGGTACGAGAAGCTAACCTTATAGGCATGTAAATATTATGGACGAGAACAAGTGACAGAACCATATGAACCGTTTTTTGTGATGACGTGCCCGGTTCCAATGGCGGGTTAGATGGATCCTGATCGTTAGTAGCCGTGGGTGTAGTGTCTAATGTTGGTTTCGCCGGAAAGGCGCCCCTTAAGTTGTATTAATGCTTTAATTTTGTTGTTTACCTACTCTTTTTATTCTTACAAAGGCCCAATTTTATGAATAAATATGTTTTGTTTAACGTGCCTTCCTGGTCCACAGTAAGACAAAAAAAGAATCAAAGGATGTATTCAGGGACGGGAAGACGGATGCATCGTGGCCAGGCCACTGGTTTCGACTCCTGCCCACCGTGTCTCCACCGGCCTGAAATCGACGGCCCTACATACTACAAGAAAAAAATTAAAATAAATGGTTAAGCCGATCGTTGGCGTAAAGTGGGAAATCCTGGTTTGAGTCCCGGTGCAGCACAAATTTTCATTGGCTTCAATCCATTCATTACACAGCTGACGATTGTTCGTATTCCCAACTGCGAATACATTTCATGTACGTCATCAGAATTCGTTTCTTCATGTCAATCGACAAATAAAAAAGCCAAATGGAACCATACACAAAACCATTCAGAGAGTGAAACCTCCGCCTCCTTTCATGAACTGAAATAAGTACACAACAGATGTGACTTTAGTAAAATTTCCTGAAAACGCTCCTCTTTTTCACAACATTTTGACCCAGAAACCACCATTAACGCTACCTGATATCAGTTTAATTGAAATATTCGGAAGAAGGAAATACTTTGTGTGCGCAACGGAGAGCAAATAGGGAAGCGTGAACAAATACTTGAATGACTAGAACATCACAATTACACCCTCTAACGACCTGGCACTACCTGTTGGTCCGATATTGGCTTCCCTTTTGGGCGCATCACATTCAATAAGGATACGAGACGTCACCTTGTAAGCCCAACACCTATTTTCAAAAGGAACATGAACTGTAATGGTCACGTCGAATATAATCGGGTCACCGTGAAACATCGAAGTTTTTTCCAGCACTGACTAACATTGCTGCCTGCAATATGCATGCAAAGAATTGGAGCTATTTCTGCTGATGGCATCTCATTTTTGAATAACAGTTCTGCTGAAGCCAGAATGCATGTAATGACTTTTGCTTGGATCAAATTATGTTTCACGTAAAAATACAAGAGCACTGGGAACAGCTCACAAATCGAGCGAGTTGTAGCACTGACTGTCTGGTGGGAATAAATTGAAGGCACTTTATAATAACTGCTTGTTATTAATCATTAATTCGATAGGCAGTGACAACAACACAATTTCATTTGTCCTATGATGAACCACGTAGGAGGAATAAACCACGTGGAGGAATAATCTATCCCGTGGGCTGTGTGAGGACATGATTACATTATTACAACGCGTACGGATGCATTTAGGCAATAATGTCCACTGGAGAATAGAACGGGAATAAACCAGAATAACTGGTAGAATAGGACATACCATCTGTCATTCACTTCACAGTGGTTTTCAATGTATGAATGTGCTGATAGATGTAGATGTGGCCTTATAACTTGTGGGAGAATAAATGACTTAAAAGGTGACTTACAACGTACGGCTTTTAAGAGTAATTATAAACAGTAACAAGTCAAACACCGTTCCAGATGGTACACCCATTGTCCTGTGGAGGGTATTGTTAGTTCACATCATCTGTGATGTATGACGCCCGTTAACTGATACTGTATCAGTGCTGTGTTCTGCAAATTCGTAGTTGGCACGTCACAAAGGAAACAACTTCTCCAAGCCACAACGCACTATTGTTCCATTAATTCACCTCTGGCCAATAAAGCTGCAACACCATGAATGCAGCATGTAATAACTGTCAGATTGTCATGAAGTGCTTAAATACGCCAATGATTAACATTTCTGCGCAGTGACACTACAGAGATACGATTAGTGCACGTAAATTCTGCACGTAAGGAAAGTCCATGCGGTGGGTTTCATATTTAGAAATGAAATTTGAATGTCGTTTGTTTTTAAGAAGATGGTGACTCGTTTAAGAAGGATATATGTTTACCAGCCTGTGCTAGTGTCACAATTAAAAATGAAATGATCATATGGCACTGTTGGGCGGGATGCCCCATCTGGGGGAGTTCAGCCGCCGTATTGCAAGTCCTTTTTAGTTGACGCCACTTTGGCGAATTGCGAGTCAATGATGATGAAAGGCACACAACACCCAGTCATCTCTAGGCAGAGAAAATCCATGACCTCGACAGGGACTCGAACCCGGGATCTCCTATTTAGATGGCAGACGCTCTATCCATCTGAGCCACCGATGGCACGGAGACCCACATTCCCAACCGTCCACAACTTACATTCGTAATTTTCCTAAAGGATATTTGCCCATTCACTCATTACTCGCGCTATCTAAGGTGACGATTCCCATAAGAGTTCGGGCAAAGTGCGTACATTCGCACAGAAGGAGGTCAATCGCCGGGTAGCCTTTAAGTATATGAAGACAGTAACCGTTCCGAAAGGACAGATACCAATGATGACAATTCAGCTTCTCTAGAAAGAAATGATAATTAATCGAAACCCTCAGCTGCCAACAGGCGTTTTTGATATACCTCAATGGGAGCAGCTTAAAATGTTGCCCTGACCAGGACTCGAACCATGGATCTCCTGCTTACGTGGCAGACGCTCTATCCATCTGAGCGACCGAGGACACAGAGGATAGCGCGACTGCAGGGACTTATCCCTTGCACGCTACCCGTGCATGTTCATCATTGGTATCTGTTCTTTCGGAACAATACTATCTTCATAATAGAAGTAGGTTCGTAGCTTATTGAGACTGCAGTTTATCGTTGCACGATACTGCTTCTCGCGTTGGTCGTGAACCCGTAACTGAGATGTGGAAGCAATGGGTTCAGAAGGGTCATATTTTACACAACGCATGATTTCAACAGCCTCGCGTCACTAGCATTCGAGAGGGCAACAAAAACGTTCATAACGGCCATGCAAGATCGTAATGTCACGTTACGTCCATTGAAATGGATTTCGTTGCAGCAAGATAAGTGTCCCCACAATCGATGCAAGGAAGTGTGGAGCACCACAGACAGTGTACACGGCGATCGATGTTGATTGTTCTCTCGACCTCACGTTCACATAACTGGTAACTGGGGAACCATCCGTTAATTTTCTGATTTGTATGATCCGGTGACTGTGTCTTATCTCGGAAGTATTTGTGACGTTATTTTTCAACAAGACAACATAAAACTTCACGTTGGCCGTGCGGTCTTGACCTACCTCTATGTGGAGGGTGTTCATGTGCTGACCTGGCCAACACGTTTACCTGATCTCTCAGTCATCAGCGTTATTTGATTGTTGGTTACCGAAAATCTGATACGCCACAGCTCGTCAGCATCTTCTGCTGACGATCTCTGCCATAAAGGTTGAAACATATGTACTGTTGATAAGGAATAATATCTCCGCAGGGTGAGCTAATTGAAATAAGTCTTCTATTAATAAATATGTGAATATGTGAGGAGGAACTAAACATCCATGCAAGGTGACTCAAGTGAAAGAAGTCTGCTACTAACAACGAATATGCGGGGAGAAACTAAGTATTTTGTTGGATCTACTGATACCTGAACATCGATGAGCAGTTACAAAACAAAGTAATATATCCTATTGCCCGCAGGCTGATCAAAAACTATCTTCTGATCGGAAACTATCTATTATTTAAAAGAACATTTGGATAGTGGAACTGTCATATGAAACAACGTCTCTGATATGTAAGTATAGCTGTTGATCTTTTTTTATCTATATTCAAGTGACATGGGATCAACTAACTACCGAAATGATATCCAGAGCTATTCAGTTACTGCCCATTTATTTTTTCAAGATATGCAGAGGGGTCCAGAAAACTGTACACAGTCTTTGATAGTCAATATTAATGGAACAAAATGACATACCGTTACAGTTCTTGCAACGGTGGAATGTTATAAGTGTTCAAAGTGAATCCCCTTAGCACCCAAAAAATGTCGATGCCGCTGAACTCTTGACCGGACTACTGCAGTTAGTGATAGCCGCACAGGACCCCCTGATGGTTTCTCGTAGCTTGTTCAGTGTAGCTGGTTTCTGATGATAACCTTCATTTTTCAAGGTGCCCCCTAGGTAGAAGTCGGAGATGTAAGGTCTGTTCTTAGTGGTATGCACTGGGGAGGTACTTCACAGATTAATAGTGGAGACACGCCTCTTCCAGACTCGGTAGCTGAAGCAGTAAAGAAACAATTCAGTAATTGAGGACTTTTTATGATCCCAAATGACATACATGCTGGCGCTTGTCAAAATTCGATAACTTGCTGATTAAGTAGGTAGTTATGCTACCAGAAGATGTATCAATACCAAAGGTGTTTACCAAAACAATGGGGAGAGTTAAGACGCTTTCGAAAAATACTCAGAAAAGAAAGGGGAGAAACGAGCATTTACTCAAGTCTCATATGATAACTCCAGGGCTAGGGCTCTCATTGGTTGCTAATGTGTAGCGTGGATCTTTCTGAGGCTCATAAGAGGAGACAAGGGGCGTAACGTGGAAAATTTGCTCTCTTACGATTGGTGACACAAATAAGCACAAGCGTGGTTGATTGTCTCGGGTTTGTGACAGAATTATTTTTGGTGAGACGTCGGAGTCAGAGAAACGTATAGAGGACATTCAGTTTCGGAGAGTGGCGGAGAGAAGGCTCAGTGTCGGGGGCTGGTAGAGAGCAGTAGCTTCCTAGTTCTGAGATAGATGGAGAACAATTGGTGTTCGCTTGAGATCAAAGGCAGCAACCAGAATGATGAGTATTCTTGCTGCAGTGTTAGGATTTAACTGAGATGAGGATCGAGTGAAGTTTAGTAGCCTTGCGACAAATTAGAATCGTTTCACAGCCATAGTCATGTTCATTAGTTTTACTTCAGTACTTCCGATATTAAGGACTCAACGTTTGTTACAGTGGATCTTGAGTCACCATGACTTGCTCGTTAATTTGCCCGAGACTCGTATTAATTCTGGTGCATCTTTAACCTGTCGTTAGTATCAAAGCATTTCTTCCTGGCACATGATTTAAGTTCGATTCGCTCACGGTCTCGGGAAGTAATGCCTTTTTACGCTGTGTTTCTCAATACCTTGCGAACCCATGATACGTACGTTACTTGTATTTGAGACACTTCAAAAATTTGTGTGTTTGTTATTTCCCGCCTAACATGTTCGCCAAATTTAGTTGTGTGTGTGTGTGTGTGTGTGTGTGTGTGTGTGTGTGTGTGTGTGTGTGTGTGCAGAGGCGTCCAGGAAAATGTAGACTCTCTCTGATAGTTAATATCTTTGGATCAAAATGACATATCGTTTCGTTGCAATTTTACGGGGTAGCGTCGTCCGATGTTTTTTCAACAGATCTTGGAGCGTGTTATCCAGCAGATAACAGTGCAGCAATGAATGAAGTACGATTGTCGTCTGAGCAACGAAAGGCTTATTGAAGTGGCACTGGAAATGCGAAAACACGTTGGAGGTACAACGGCAATGGCGTAATATGCACGGACCTCAGGCATCAACATGTACAAAATTTATCGAATACGCGATAAACCTGAATCCGACAGTACTGTTCAGGATGTGCGTAACGGAAGGTCTGGCCGACCAAAAACATCAACATGTCCAACTTCCGGCGCTGCTGTGTTGCAACGTTTTATAGATCATCAAAAAAATCTGTGAAGCAGGGTGCACGTGAAAGCGGGCTAAGCCGATCAAGCGTACGACGGACTCTGAAGGCTACAAAGTAGGAAGTGTACATTTGAAGATCGCTGTACACTACGAACGAGGACGACTCGTATAGACGGATACAGTGCTGCGAGTGACTTGAAGGCATGCTTCGCGAGGATGAACGATTTGCAACTATGGTTATCTGGTCAGACGAGGCTCAATTGGAACTGAACAGTACTGTAAACTGCCACAATTGCGAGTACTGGGCTCCTGAAAATCCTCCCGTTCACGTGGACAAACATGTTAATCTACCGGGTGTTAACGTGTGGTGTGATCTGTCGTCGCGCGGTTTGATTGGTCCTTTCTTTTTTGTAGGTAGCGTAAATGGTGAGGAGTATCTTCATATGTTGCAAACATCGTTTTTACATGACATCCGAGTGATGTTTGGAAATGAACCCTTACCGTGCTTGTAAAACTACCGTCCTGGCCAGCGGTTCTACTATATACTTTATTTGAGCTCTCCATTATCCACAAGGCACATTGCACCGCCTTACCAGAACAGGCGCGCCACTCGCGTGTGAAATTCCGCCATCCAGTGTCTTACAACATATGAACGAAAAACCGTCATTTCAATAACACCTGACTTCTTCTAATAATTTCAGAAGTAACACCTGACTTGTCTGATCCTTGGCTTGTTACGATGCGTATCAAATTGTCCGTTTAGATTCTATTAAAATGAGCTACTTACGAAGGTGGCTTCAATTGCTTCTGCTCTGTTTACACTGAAATTACTCGTGAAAACCAATGTTAGCACAGCGGGCAGGTTTACCGGTCAATGCGCAAGTAGTGGGACACAACGCCAGCATATTCTCATTTCCCTTATATTAATCTACCTATTTAGCATCTGATATAAGATTGCATTTGCATATTAGTTGGACTATGAGGGAACTGAGTAGTGAGGACCCAGATTATCTTAACAATATGTAAACCTAAAGGGAACAGTGGCACTCTTCTTTCCAAGAGGATAGTAGTGACAGACGGTAAATCATCGAGTAGAACAGAAGTGCTATGTGGCGTTCCGCTAGTAGTGTCATAGGTCCTCTGCTATTCCTGATTTACATAAATGATCTGAGCAACCCCTTTA
Organism: Schistocerca cancellata; assembly: GCF_023864275.1. Lineage (NCBI taxonomy): Eukaryota > Metazoa > Arthropoda > Insecta > Orthoptera > Acrididae > Schistocerca > Schistocerca cancellata. Next base: position 765,025,341 of record NC_064627.1, read on the forward strand.
GATTATTGGCAGATGACGCTGTAATTTACCGTCTAGTTAGATCATCAGACTATCAGTTTCAATTAAAAAATGATTTAGAGAGAATTTCTGTATGGTGCGAAAAGTGGCAATTGGCACTAAACAAAGAAAAGTGCGAGGTCATCCACATGGGTACTAAATGAAATCCGATGAATTTTGAGTATACGATATATCGCACAAATCTAAGGGCTGTCAGTTCGACTAAATACCTAGGCATTACAATTACGAGCTATTTAAATTGGAAAGATCACATAGATAATAGTGTGGGTAAGGCGAAATAAACATTGCGCTTTGTTGGCAGAACACTTAGAAGAAACGACAAACCAACTATAGAGAGAGCCTGCATTACACTTGTCTGTCCTCTGCTGGAATATTGCTGCGAGGTATTGGATCCTTACCAGGTAGGATTGACGAAAGACATCGAAAATGCGCCAAGAAAGGTAGCTAGTTTCGTGTTATCGAGCAATTGGGGTGAGAGTGTCACTGATATGGTACGCGAGTTGGGGTGGCAGTCACTGAAACAAAGGCGGTGTTCTTTGCGGCGAGATCTATTTACGAAATTTTAATCACCAACTTTCTCTTCCGAATGCGAAAATATTTTGTTGACACCTACCTACCTAGGGAGAAATGATCATCATAATAAAATATGAGAAATCAGAGCTCGAGCGGAGTGATTTAGGTGTTCCTTTTTCCGACGCGCCATTCGAGAGTGGAAGGGCAGAGAAGTAGTATGAAAATGGTTAGATGGACACACTGCCAGGCACTTAAGTGTGAATTGCAGAGTAATCACGTAGATGTAGATTCAGAAGCACTTAGTAAGTGCAAAAGCGAATGTACAGTCTACCAAAAGAAAAATACGTGAGAGGGATCTATAAGATCTCCCTCAAGTTGAAGCAGTATGGAATGATGTACCCATATCTGTTGTCGAAGCTGAGTTCGACTTGACGTTCACACATCTACGTCAACATCTACGTATACATTCCACAAGCCACCATACGGTGGCCATACCCGGCTTCAAGTCCCGGTCGAGGCACACATTTTCACCTGACCCCGTTGATATCTATCAACGCCCGTTAGCAGCTGAAAGTGTTAATATAATTCTAATTCCCTCTTCAGGTGGTCCAGTTGCGTATGGTTTGCAGTAAGTACGAGTGATGATAAGCCTCGGTGTGGGGTCAGGCCTGTCCAGTTTTATGTTGATGGTCTTTTCGCGAGGTATACATAGGAGGAAGCAACATGTTTATTGACTCTTTTCGTAACACAGACCTTCGGAAGTTTAGCAATGGACCATTCTGTGATGCACAACGCCTGTCTTACAGCGTCTGCCAAAGTAGTTGACGGCATCTCCGTGATGCATTCGTCCTTACAAAACGAACCTGTAACGAAACTTGCTCTTCTTCTTTCGATCTTTCTGTTTACTCTCTCAAAGCTACCTCGTGTGGATCCCAGAATGATATGCAATGTTCAAGTATTGGTCAAACGAGTGTTTCGTAAGCTACTTTCTTCGTTGATTGACCACAGTTCCTGGGGATTCCTTCAATGAATCTCAGTCTGTCGTCCGCCTTACGAGAGATTAATTTTATGTAGTCGTTTCACTTCAAATCGATCCGTACACATACTCCTAGATATTGCTTCCAGTGATTCGGCTGCAGCCATCTAATCACATAATAAATGGTCTTCCTCTCTATGTATTCGCAATACGTTACATTTGTTTACGTTGAGTGGCAAATTCTGCTCCTTCTACCAAACGTCGGTTCTCTGCAGGTCTTCCTACATTTCGCTATAATTTTTTACCTTTGCGACTCCTCTGGATACAACAGCATCGTCCATGAAAGACTCATTAAAGTTCCGACGTCATTTTAAATATATACAGATAAGATCAGCTGTTGCTCTCAGAGGTGAGAGCGCTGAGTATTAGATTTTGCACCCTCTGCAGCTTGATTATTTCCACAGTGTACAAAACCTAGGGACCAATCGAAGAGAGGATACGCTTGGTTTTGATGCTACAGACCATTTATCCAATCACATTTTGTTACAGAGACTGCGGTCTATTACGCGCTGTACCAAGCAGCCACAGTTACAGTATGCATGGTTGCCTCCTAGAGGATGGTACCGTTGCTCATACGTCATGACCTAGCGCCCTCTACTGCCATAGTAAACGGTAATGCCGTGTCCGATTCACTCCTCTTGCTGACTCACCTTCCAGTGGATGTGATACAGCGTTGCAGACAATGGGGCCGTGTTCGAATCGAGAGCTTGGGGACATGGTGTTTACTTACGGAAAGTAAATGACAACGGGCGGCAGGCACCAAGGTTGTATCAGGAAACCAGTCCCTGCGGACAACACCCACAGCATTCAATGTTTGCAACAGCGTTTCACCGTTTTTCTGAGACAGGATCGTTTCAGGAAGCAGGAAATCATGAGGACAAATCCAAAATGTTCGGACCCCAGACTTGGAGGAAAATGTGATTAACACTGTGGCAGGCGACCGGCCTGTCAACATCAGGCAGCTGACCCGCCAGTACAGGGTAAACCAGACGACCATGTGGAACATTCTCCATGACAATTGTTACTAGCCTTATCACTTATAGCGTGTGAAGGACTTACTAGCGACAGACTTTCCACTTCGAAAGTAGTTTCTTCACCAGGGCACCACGATTCCGGGAGGACGACGGTTCAATCCCGTCTCCGGCCATCCTGATTAGGTTTTCCGTGATTTCCCTAAATCGTTTCAGGCAAATGCCGAGATGGTTCCTTTGAAAGGGCACGGCCGATTTCCTTCCCAATCCTTCCCTAACCCGAGCTTGCGCTCCGTCTCTAATGACCTCGTTGTCGACGGGACGTTAAACATTAACCACCACCACCACCACGATTCCGGGATTGGGGTCATCCATACTGATCACAGATGAGGCCATCATCACGCGGATCTTCAACTTTCATAACAGTCATCTGACGGACAATTTGCAGAACCCCCATAGTATGGTGACAGCGAATCACCAGCATCGGTGCACCCGGAATATGTGAGCCGGTATAATTGGCGACCATATTTTGGGAACAATCTTCCTTCCACGTCGCTTGGCTGGACCGAACTATCGGCGTTTCTTGCGGGTGCCTTTGCCTCCCCTGCTGGGAGATGCGCTGTTGTTGATTCGAAGGGTTATGTGGCTTCTGTATGATGGTGTTCCAGTCCACTTCGCCGTTAACGTCCGGACGCATCTCAGTCGTGTCTTCCCTGGTCGATGGATCGGACGAGTTGGTCCAGTAGCGTGGCCCGTTCGTTTATAAGATCTCAGCCAGCGCGATTTTCTGGTTGTGGAACCATCTCAAAAGTAACGTGTATTTATAGCCCATTCCAGATGTGGAGTCACTGGAGCAACGTGTTCATGCTGCCTTTGACACTGTTCGGATGCAACCTGGCCGATGTGAACGTGCAAGACAGAACAAATTGCGGCGCGTACACTCGTACGTTGAGGCACATGGAAACCATTTTCAGCACATACTGTAACTGTGGCTGCATGGTACAACACATATTAGATCGCAGTATCTGTAAAAATGTATGGTTGAGTAAATGGTCTCTAGCGTGGCAACCACGCATTTCCGGACATAAGTTCATTAGATCTTCTTTGTTCCGTATCCTCTTATCGATCAATCCCTAGAGTTTTTACATGTTGTAAAAATCGCCTTGTATACACGTAAACCAATTACAAATATTATAACGTTTTCTTTCTGCTATACCAGCATTTCCAAACGGGGATGGAGTGGGGGAGGGGTAATTACTCGCTGAGGGATAAAATAAAATTATCCCAGGAGTAAAAACAAAAGGATTCAATTGTGTTTCGACCACAATACTAAATTATTTTTAAAAGATAATTAGCATTTTCACTATTTCATGCCACTCTAATACTGATACATAAATTAGCAAGAATAAAATATTTGTTCAGGTACTAGCATTAATGTTTGACAGAAAATAGTGGATATTACAGATTGTGAAACGAATGTATGAACATCTTCCCCGCATAGTCCACCTACTACACATATACTTTGTAATCGTGTAATGTATTACAGTAAAATTGAGATGTATAGTCGCATATCGTTAGATATGTCATGAAAATATCTTTTCCGATTTGCCTGTAGTTCCTGCAGCGAAGGAAGGGAGGAAGAAAGGATGATTAGGATTTATGGTGTTTAACGTCCCGTCTACATCGAGGTCATTAGCCCCGAACATTAGCTAGGATTGTTTAAAGGATGGAGGAAGGAAATCAGCTCTGCGCTTTCAGAGGAACCACCGCGCCCTTGCCTGGAGCGATTCAGGGAAAACCTAAATCAGGATGGTCGACGTGAATCTGAACTGTAGTCCAACCTGCTGCGTGTCCAGTGTGCCAACCACTGGACCACTTTGCTCGGTTTTCCGTAATGGACCAGAAATTCCAGAAAGAGATTTTCACTCTGCAGCGGAGTGTGCACTGATATGAAACTTACTGGCAGATTAAAACTGTGTGTCGGACCGAGACTCGAACTCGGGTCTTTTGCCTTTCGCGGGCAAGTGCTCCACCATCTGAGCTACCGAAGCACGACTCACGCCCCGTCCTCACTGCTTTACTTCTGCCAGTATCTCGTCTCCTAACTTCTAAACTTCACAGAAATTGTTTCATTATACACTCTGCAACAGATAAGGGAACTAATTGACAGCACAGCACAACAGTAACTGTGTAATGGCTGCTAATGGTTAGTACACTGCGGTAGGGCCGACACTGTATTATTATTATTATTATTATTATCATTGTCAGTGGCAGTTGTGACAGACAAGGTATTGGTATCGTGAAGCCTTCCAGTTTCTGGCAATACAGCAATCAAGTGATTTACAATAAGTACAGTGTACACAATTTAAGTTGTTTTATATGAGATTGAAGTGCACGGTACGGGTGACGCAAGTGTCGCTAGGGAGGTGAGTGGTGCAGAGGAGGTGCGTTTTGTAATAAATGTGTAGCCTCAATGTGGAAAGTTATCTTTCTTTTCTGAGAATGACTTGCAGGTAACACTCACGGTGCACTGAGAACTGCTTCATGATTGTAAAAAAGTTTCTTAGATACAAGCAATCGCAACAGTTTCATAGACACATTAGTTTGTTGTTTTAAAAAAAACTACAAATGTAAATATCATTTTTCTTTCTTCATTGAGTTGAAGGAATTGTTTTTAAGCCAAATGTTGATTATCCGGTTTGCGGGAAGCGAGTAGAGAAGGGATACCAGTCAACATATGATTTCACTCAGGGGAAACGATCTGCTAAAGATTGGGAATCACTGTACTGTACTATATGCACACCAAGTACTTGCTTTTAATTTTATGTTTTTTTTTCTGGTTCTGTAATTTTAACGCCGAGCACTGTAGTTATGGGGTGCGTATAATACTGTAATAATAGGAAAAAGCGAACAAGTCTACGAAGAAGCTACATACAGAAGCCTGAAATTCTCAGAGGATGCAGATCTTTTCAGATGGAATTCTCTCAGACCGAAATGGGCTTACGTTTCGATGTCGAATGTATAATGGCCTCCCTTGTTTATTGTCCATATTCAACGAAGCAAAAATTACTACTTGCTATTTTACCGTTAGAACAACATTTAAATAAATCAGTAACAGCAGAAACATTACATTTGCAGATAAAAAGTACTTATTTTACAAAGTCGGTCTCAGTGCCTGAGCTAGCACCGTTGTGGCTATATAACCTAATAGAAGACATCGTCCAGGGATGTTGAAATGATAAGTCGCTGGAACATTACGTGCCTTTTAAGTACATTGGTGAAAAAAGTCGAAATATCATAAAGAGGTAGTGCACATAAACGAAAGTTGGTAGACGGGTATCTACATGTAAAACATGATGTCTATTCCAATTTCGCTCCAGTCGCATAATAGTGTCTCTGGTAGCGTCAGCATGAAGATGCAAATCAGGTTTGCGTTAACTACTGGCTGTAACGGTCGTGAGAATCAGTTACGTTTGAGATTGGATGTGATCAGTTGATGTTAGCCAAGAACGGTTTTAAGGTGGCAAAGACTCCATTATCAACAACTCTCTGAGTTTGAATGAGGTCGTGTAACAGGGCTACGAGAAACTGGATATTCCTTTTGCGGTAGTGCAGAAATACTTAGCAGAAATGTAGTCCTGTACATGATTGCTAGAAGCATAAGTGGTGGGAATGTACGGTCGAAAGAAGACCGGGCTCTGAACGTCCATGCGGAACTACCGAAACCAAAGACCATCGAGTTCGGTGTATGACTCTGGCGCATCGTACTGCATCTGGAGCAGCAATTTGAGCAACAGTTGACACCGCAGTGATACAGTGAACACTTACACATCTCTTACTTCAAGGACAGCTCCGAGTCAGGCGGCCTGCAGCGTGCATTCCACTGACTTCAGTGGTGCCAAGCGAGAGTTCAGTGGAATGGCAGGGTGGAGGTCTGTTGTGTTTGCCGATGGAAGCTGGTTCTGGTTCGGTGCCTGTGATGGCCGTATGTTTGTCAGAAGGACGCCAACTGAGGGCTTGTAACCATCCTGTCTGCGTGCTAGACACACTGGAACTACAGATGGAGCTACGGTCTGGGGTGCGATTTCGAATGACAGTAGTAGCTCTCTCGTGGCTATCTCACACTCCCTTACTGCAAATTTGTACGTCAGTCTTGTAATTCGGCAGATTGTGCTGCCATACATAAACAGCATTCCTGGGAGTTTTCTCCAACAGGATAACGCACGCACATATATATCTGTTATAGCTCATCATGCTCTACAGAGTGTCGCCATGTTCCTTGCCCTACTCGATCATCAGATCTGCCTCCAATCGAAGACAAATAGGACATCATCGGACGACAAGTCTAGCATCTTCCGAAAACAGCATAACCGTCTCTCTGTTGAGTGACCAAGTGCACCACTGATGGAACTACATCCCACAAAATGACATCCGACACCTGTACAATGCATGCACGTTTTCGACCTTGTATTCAAGATTCTGGAGGTTGCATCGGTTAATATTGTGTCAGCATTTCACTTTTGCAATGACTTATCTCGCGCTTACATTAACCTGAGATCTTGCAATTTTAGTCACTTAAAAATATCACCTAGATAAATCTATTCACGAAATATAATTACTCTACATCAATTATTTTTTGGTGTGGGGATATTTTCCCGTCATTGTATTTTCTTCATTTATTATTATGTTCTTAACACACATACAACAATATTTTTCAGACATATGTTATGCAATAAATGAAAAGCACCAGTTTGCTTTTGTTCTACAACATTACTTTTGTTGTTTACCGGTTTTCGGCTTACAAGGCCATCTTGAGACATTTACACTCAGTAAATGTCTGAAGATGGCCTTGTAAGCCGAAAACCGGTTAACAATAAAAGTAATATTGTAGAACAAAACTAAACTGATGCTTTTCACTTATTATAATGTTGTTCTACGAAGAACCTACGGAAGATTCTGTTAACATGATATGTTATGCAACTTACCTGAGCTAAACAAAGCAGATAGTCGACCACACAGAACATATTGTACCAAATTCGATAGCTACTACAACCACTCTGACGCGTTTGGCGCAAAAAAATCTGTATATCTATTACGAAACCAGATTCAAGTATCTTCTAGAACAGGTTGTTGTTGTGGTCTTCAGTCCTGAGACTGGTTTGATGCAGCTCTCCATGCTGCTCTATCCTGTGCAAGCTTCTTCATCTCCCAGTATCTACTGCAACCTACATCCTTCTGAATCTGCTTAGTGTATTCATCTCTTGGTCTCCCTCTACGATTTTCACCCTCCACACTGCCCTCCAATGCTAAATTTGTGATCCCTTGGTGCCTCAAAACATGTCCTACCAACCGATCCCTTCTTCTAATCAAGTTGTGCCACAAACTCCTCTTCTCCCCAATCCTATTCAATACCTCCTCATTAGTTACGTGATCTACCCACCTTATCTTCAGCATTCTTCTGTAGCACCACATTTCGAAAGCTTCTATTCTCTTCTTGTCCAAACTAGTTATCGTCCATGTTTCACTTCCATACATGGCTACACTCCATACAAATACTTTCAGAAACGACTTCCTGACACTTAAATCTATACTCGATGTTAACAAATTCCTCTTCTTGAGAAACGCTTTCCTTGCCATTGCCAGTCTACATTTTATATCCTCTCTACTTCGACCATCATCGGTTATTTTACTCCCTAAATAGCAAAACTCCTTTACTACTTTAAGTGTCTCATTTCCTAATCTAATTCCCTCAGCATCACCCGACTTAATTTGACTACATTCCATTATCCTCGTTTTGCTTTTGTTGATGTTCATCTTATATCCTCCTTTCAAGACACTGTCCATTCCGTTCAACTGCTCTTCCAAGTTCTTTGCTGTCTCTGACAGAATTACAATGTCATCGGCGAACCTCAAAGTTTTTACTACTTCTCCATGAATTTTAATACCTACTGCGAACTTTTCTTTTGTTTCCTTTACTGCTTGCTCAATA